>NC_056734.1:307487507-307787507 GCF_019279795.1 Protopterus annectens
ACCTGGTAAGACCCTTAAAGTAGTTGGCTCTGGGTGTTCTGGTGGCAGTAAATCTACTTTATAATCTGGGTGGAGGTGACAGTGAGTAAGCTGTGCCAGCCTTTCCCAGGTGTGTGTGTGTGTGTGTGTGTGTGTGTGTGTGTGTGTGTGTGTGTGTGTGTGTGTGTGTTATGTGTGTGTGTCTGTGCGTGTGTGTGTGTGTGTGTGTGTGTGTGTGTGTGTGTGTGTGTGTGTCTCTGCGTGTGTCTGCCTGTGTCTGTGTCTATGTGCATGTGTGCATTTGGGTGTGTGTACGTGTATGAAAATCTATTCTCAAAGAGATTGTGTATGACAGCTACTTTGAACAGGGACACTGAGAACATTTATTTCACAGAGAGGGTGGTAGAGGACTTGGTCTGGAACACTCAGCTATAGAATCACAACTGTAGTGATCAGTGGGAAGTCTTATTTGGGGCATGGAGAGGAAGTCCATCCCCAGGACTGGAGTGTGTATTCCCTGTGTGCTCTTAAGGGAAATTGTACTTCGTGCAGAGAGCTGCATCTGAAAATACTGTGTGTGTCTATTTTTCTCACAGTGAACTTCCTTGTCCAGTGTCAGTGGAGGGATTGAGACTCCTTCATCATTAGCCCAGAAGAGGGTTGTCACACATAACACAACTTATCTGTGGAAATCTGCTGTTACCTGAAGAATTGCTTATCACCCATCATTATGCTTGACAAACATGCACATCCAGCACATGTGGATATCATGAGATATGAAGACAAGCATACACCAACAGTGTAACATTCAACACTAACATGTGTCTATATTAGAAAATAACTGCTACACTCTGAAACTGACAACATAGCACAACTACAATGACCTGCAGTTGGTAATACCTGAGGCGTGCTTCACTACATTGGCAAACAAAGTGTCTGAGAAAATATAACTATTACCATGTTTGCTGTCTTGTATGCATATGCCTTGCACATTTATGTCATTGTATGAACATGTGAATCACACACTGCTGTAACCCGGGTGTGTGTGCAAGTAATGCATTATGTCAACAGCCAACAATTAATATATTTATATAATGAAAATATAGTGAGATAACAATAAAGTGGGAAATAGAAAAGCTATACACAAATGAGAGGAGTAATGCAACATGGTCACTGGCTGACACAACTTCCATTCTTTGGAATGCAGCACAACACTATAGAAATGATGGACACTCATAAACACAGTGACTGCATGTGACATATAAAACCATAGATTATTTCTAAGAAACACAAATGACTGCCACAGATGCAAGAGATAAGATATATATATATATATATATATATATATATATATATATATATATATATATATATATATATATATATTTTTTTTTTTTTATTCACCTCTAGTGCCTCAGCACAAATGCCTTCAAGGAGTAAAATCGGATGTGTTGTCTCTGCTTATATACTTCATAAAAGCACTAATTAAAAACAAGTGGGTTAATTAACAGACAGTTAAATTAATTATCTTATCATGTATTTCCAGTTGCATTCATTATTTATCCCCATTGGTGCCAAAGTGCTATATTTCAATATATACATCTCTTCATACAGCAATTTAGTTTTAAGCTCAAGATGTCTTCTCATCCCCACTGAAACATGTTACTCCATCTGGATTATTGTGATGAAACTTTTTAAAATGCATACCTTAAAGGACTTTCTCTTTGTTCATTTTTAATATCTCTAATATGTTCCTGTAATCTAGTTTGAAACATTCTTTGACTTTCTTCAACATAAAACAATCCACATCATACCTCTCAACTATCAAGATTTCAGATAATGGCTTGTATTTTTGGTCTATTCCTCATAACATTTGTGGTTTTCTGAGAAATCACTTGGATGCTCTGAAGATTGAACTCACTAAATAATGATATACATTTGAGTTTCAGATGTGAATGCCTTTAGGAAAATGTATACTAAAGCAAACCCAGTTACTTTAGCAACTTTCTAAGTTTCAATACGTCCCTATTTCTGGGACTTTGTGCCCCTATTTTGTCAGAATTTGTCTAGATTTTTTGCACTAAGAGGTTGAGAGGTATGATCCACATGGACATTTTAAAGAATACACTATTCCCTCTGTATTACAAGAATGTTCCTTTATAAGATGAAATTTAACACCATTGGCCTTCTAAAAATTAACATCATATTTGCATACAGAATATTTACCATATTCAGTTGTATACTTCTTAGCATGGAATTGATGATTAAGTCTATCATCTTGGGGAATAAATTTACTATGGACTACCATGTCCGCTATACTACTTCATCTCCTCTACAGGATACAGGTTAGACTTTAATTAGACTTGAAAGTTCTTTATTTTTCAACTAAATGGGCTAATTATATTTTAAAGACTGATCTAACTGTTCACTCAATATATGTTGCAAAATATATATATATATATATATATATATATATATATATATATGTTTGAAGAAGTGTGGTTTATTAGCACAAAAGCACTGCAGTGGGTTCTTCGAGTTGCTCATGTTTTTAGTGACAGTTCTTGGATGTTTGTTATTATAAGATGTAGTGCTTTCTTCACTGCACTCTCCTGGTGTGGGATCTTCGAGTTGCTCATGTTTTTAGTGACAGTTCTTGGATGTTTGTTATTATAAGATGTAGTTCTTTCCTCACTGCACTCTCCTGGTGTGGGTTCTTCACGTTGCTCATGTTTTAGTGACAGTTCTTGGATGTTTGTTATTATAAGATGTAGTTCTTTCTTCACTGCACTCTCCTGCTGTGGGTTCTTCGAGTTGCTCATGTTTTTAGTGACAGTTCTTGGATGTTTGTTATTATAAGATGTAGTTCTTTCCTCACTGCACTCTCCTGGTGTGGGTTCTTCACGTTGCTCATGTTTTTAGTGACAGTTCTTGGATGTTTGTTATTATAAGATGTAGTTCTTTCTTCACTGCACTCTCCTGCTGTGGGTTCTTCGAGTTGCTCATGTTTTTAGTGACAGTTCTTGGATGTTTGTTATTATAAGATGTAGTTCTTTCTTCACTGCACTCTCCTGGTGTGGGGTCTTCACGTTGCTCATGTTTTTAGTGACAGTTCTTGGATGTTTGTTATTATAAGATGTAGTTCTTTCCTCACTGCACTCTCCTGGTGTGGGTTCTTCACGTTGCTCATGTTTTTAGTGACAGTTCTTGGATGTTTGTTATTATAAGATGTAGTTCTTTCTTCACTGCACTCTCCTGGTGTGGGTTCTTCACGTTGCTCATGTTTTTAGTGACAGTTCTTGGATGTTTGTTATTATAAGATGTAGTTCTTTCTTCACTGCACTCTCCTGGTGTGGGGTCTTCACGTTGCTCATGTTTTTAGTGACAGTTCTTGGATGTTTGTTATTATTAGATGTAGTTCTTTCTTCACTGCACTCTCCTGGTGTGGGTTCTTCACGTTGCTCATGTTTTTAGTGACAGTTCTTGGATGCTTGTTATTATAAGATGTAGTTCTTTCTTCACTGCACTCTCCTGGTGTGGGTTCTTCACGTTGCTCATGTTTTAGTGACAGTTCTTGGATGTTTGTTATTATAAGATGTAGTTCTTTCTTCACTGCACTCTCCTGGTGTGGGTTCTTCACGTTGCTCATGTTTTTAGTGACAGTTCTTGGATGTTTGTTATTATAAGATGTAGTTCTTTCTTCACTGCACTCTCCTGGTGTGGGTTCTTCGAGTTGCTCATGTTTTTAGTGACAGTTCTTGGATGTTTGTTATCATAAGATGTAGTTCTTTCTTCACTGCACTCTCCTGGTGTGGGTTCTTCACGTTGCTCATGTTTTTAGTGACAGTTCTTGGATGTTTGTTATTATAAGATGTAGTTCTTTCTTCACTGCACTCTCCTGGTGTGGGTTCTTCACGTTGCTCATGTTTTTAGTGACAGTTCTCGGATGTTTGTTATTATAAGATGTAGTTCTTTCTTCACTGTACTCTCCTGGTGTGGGTTCTTCACGTTGCTCATGTTTTTAGTGACAGTTCTTGGATGCTTGTTATTATAAGATGTAGTTCTTTCTTCACTGCACTCTCCTGGTGTGGGTTCTTCACGTTGCTCATGTTTTTAGTGACAGTTCTTGGATGTTTGTTATTATAAGATGTAGTTCTTTCCTCACTGCACTCTCCTGGTGTGGGGTCTTCGGGTTGCTCATCTTGAGATCTCCAGTAGAAAACTTCTTGACAGGAATAATTAAACAATTCTCTTGACTATGTGTTAATTTTTAGAAAATAATAAAGAGGCTATGTTAACCAAACTTTTAGTATACTTTTAGTTATATTTCCTAAAAACTAATGTATATTTCCTGTTAGGATATTAAAATCTAAGCAGAGCTATGGATTTCTGTTGCTATAAGACTGGCATGTTGGATACCCCCCCCCCCTCCATGGCTCTGCATTCCTAACAGTCCTGCCGCTTATTTAAACACTACAATTTTTTTAAGTATTAATTTTAATAAGTATAATTGGGTACCTGGTAAGACCCTTAAAGTAGTTGGCTCTGGGTGTTCTGGTGGCAGTAAATCTACTTTATAATCTGGGTGGAGGTGACAGTGAGTAAGCTGTGCCAGCCTTTCCCAGGTGTGTGTGTGTGTGTGTGTGTGTGTATGTGTGTGTGTGTGTGTGTGTGTGTGTGTGTGTGTGTGTGTGTGTCTCTGCGTGTGTCTGTGTCTATCTGCATGTGTGCATTTGGGTGTGTGTACGTGTATGAAAATCTATTCTCAAAGAGAGTGTGTATGACAGCTACTTTGAACAGGGACACTGAGAACATTAATTTCACAGAGAGGGTGGTAGAAGACTTGGTCTGGAACACTCAGCTATAGACTCACAACTGTAGTGATCAGTGGGAGGTCTTATTTGGGGCATGGAGAGGAAGTCCATCCCCAGGACTGGAGTGTGTATTCCCTGTGTGCTCTTAAGGGAAATTGTACTTCGTGCAGAGAGCTGCATCTGAAAATACTGTGTGTGTCTATTTTTCTCACAGTGAACTTCCCTGTGCAGTGTCAGTGGAGGGATTGAGACTCCTTCATCACTAGCCCAGAAGAGGGTTGTCACACATAACACAACTTATCTGCGGAAATCTGCTGTTACCTGAAGAATTGCTCATCACCCATCATTATGCATGACAAACGTGCACATCCAGCACATGTAGATATCATGAGATATGAAGACAAGCATACACCAACAGTGTCACATGCAACACTAACATGTGTCTATATTAGAAAATAACTGCTACACTCTGAAACTGACAACATAGCACAACTACAATGACCTGCAGTTGGTAATACCTGAGGTGTGCTTCACTACATTGGCAAACAAAGTGTCTGAGAAAATATAACTATTACCATGTTTACTGTCTTGTATGCATATGCCTTGCACATTTATGTCATTGTATGAACATGTGAATCACACACTGCTGTAACCCGGGTGTGTGTGCAAGTAATGCATTATGTCAGCAGCCAACAATTAATATATTTATATAATGAAAATATAGTGAGATAACAATTCAGTGGGAAATATAAAAGCTATATGCAAATGAGAGGAGTAATGCAACATGGTCACTGGCTGACACAACTTCCATTCTTTGGAATGCAGCACAACACTATAGAAATGATGGACACTCATAAACACAGTGACTGCATGTGACATATAAAACCATAGATTATTTCTAAGAAACACAAATGACTGCCACAGATGCAAGAGATAATATATATATATATATATATATATATATATATATATATATATATATATATATATATATATATATATTTTTTTTTTTTATTCACCTCTAGTGCCTCAGCACAAATGCCTTCAAGGAGTAAAATCGGATGTGTTGTCTCTGCTTATATACTTCTTAAAAGCACTAATTAAAAACAAGTGGGTTAATTAACAGACAGTTAAATTAATTATCTTATCATGTATTTCCAGTTGCATTCATTATTTATCCCCATTGGTGCCAAAGTGCTATATTTCAATATATACATCTCTTCATACAGCAATTTAGTTTTAAGCTCAAGATGTCTTCTCATCCCCACTGAAACATGTTATTCCATCTGGATTATTGTGATGAAACTTTTTAAAATGCATACCTTAAAGGACTTTCTCTTTGTTCATTTTTAATATCTCTAATATGTTCCTGTAATCTAGTTTGAAACATTCTTTGACTTTCTTCAACATAATACAATCCACATCATACCTCTCAACTATCAAGATTTCAGATAATGGCTTGTATTTTTGGTCTGTTCCTCATAACATTTGTGGTTTTCTGAGAAATCACTTGGATGCTCTGAAGGTTGAAGTCACTAAATAATGATATACATTTGAGTTTTAGATGTGAATGCCTTTAGGAAAATGTATACTAAAGCAAACCCTGTTACTCTAGCAACTTTCTAAGTTTCAATACGTCCCTATTTCTGGGACTTTGTGCCCCTATTTTGTTAGAATTTGTCTAGATTTTTTTGCACTAAGAGGTTGAGAGGTATGATCCACATGGACATTTTAAAGAATACACTATTCCCTCTGTATTACAAAAATGTTCCTTTATAAGATGAAATTTAACACCATTGGCCTTCTAAAAATTAACATCATATTTGCATACAGAATATTTACCATATTCAGTTGTATACTTCTTAGCATGGAATTGATGATTAAGTCTATCATCTTGGGGAATAAATTTACTATGGACTACCATGTCCGCTATACTACTTCATCTCCTCTACAGGATACAGGTTAGACTTTAATTAGACTTGAAAGTTCTTTATTTTTCAACTAAATGGGCTAATTATATTTTAAAGACTGATCTAACTGTTCACTCAATATATGTTGCAAAAAAAAAAAAAAAAAAAAAAAATATATATATATATATATATATATATATATATATATATATATATATATTTGAAGAAGTGTGGTTTATTAGCACAAAAGCACTGCAGTGAATTAATGTTTTTTTACCTTTAAGGCTGTGTTTGGCTGGTATATATATTTTTTTTATTTGTGATTTGGTTGCTTAATATAAGAATCTTTATTCACTGGATGGTTACATTTATTTGCTAGATTCAATATTCGTTTGCCCTGTATTTTGAATCTACTGTCTACTTCTTGCCTTTTTCCATTACGCTTATCAATGAATATCTTTGTGAAGACTGGTAGAGACGGGTGAAGGCTGCCAGCCTAGCCAGATACAATTATTTATTTTGTTAGCTTAGTTAGTCAGTGAGCAGGCAACATGTCAGCAGAGGAGTATGGAAAGCTGACAAGGAGCCAGCTGGCGGAGATGTGCCAGGCTAGGGGACTGGTGCATGGAAACCTGACTAAGGCAGACCTGATTGCAGCCTTGGTTACAGCTGCATCAGAAAACAGCAACCAGCAGGACAATCAGACTGGCAGTGGAGATATAATTCCCTCGGAGCATGGACAGCTCAACCTTTCTGCAGTGGACTTAAAAATCCAGCTGGAGCTAAAGAGACTTGAGATGGAGGCCAAGCATGTGGAATTAGAAGCAAATGAGAGACTGTGACATTTGCAGGTTGAGGTTAATAAGAAACTGTTACGTGTGCAAGCTGAGGAACAAGAAAGGCAGAGGCAGCATAAGAAGGAGATGCTGACTCTTCACCAGAGTCATGGAGGTAATGGGGAAGGAAGTAACTGGACCCGAGAAGCACAAAAGGTCTGTAAATTTCTTTTGCAGTTTAAAGAGGGGGATCATTTTGGTAGTTTCATTCATATGTTTGAGAGGGTATGTAAAGAGTATGAAGTTGACCAAGGGCTCTGGGTATGGTTCCTGACCTCCTTACTCCATGGTAAAGCTGTAACTTCATTATCTAAAATGTCTGACGTTGCATGTTTTGATTATACTGCTGTTAAGAAATGTCTTTTAGAACTGTTTAAGCTAACACCTGAAACTTATATAGCATAGACGCAAGGCAGATGAAAGTGTGTGTGAATATGTTGCTGAATTGAGCACTTATTTCCATAGGTGGGTGAGTGGATGCCAGGTCACCACTTTTGAAGGGCTGGCAGACCTTTTGGTGAGAGAAAAAGCACTTAGCACTTTGCCTGAGGTCATGAGGATCTGGTTAGCTGATAAACAATGTGCTACTTCAGATGAGTTGGGGAAGAAGGGAGACCTATACCTGGCAAGCAGGGCAGCCCTGCACAGGAAGAGGACCCCCAGTACTGCTCATTGGTCTAAAGAAACCCATGGTGGGCAGCACAGACTGCCCCAACAGAATCTGCCAGTAGCAGGGGAAGCCACTAGTCCAAGTACACGTCCAGGAGCTAGGGTTAAATGTTTTGAATGCAACCACTGGAGCCATGTGGCATACAGGCATCCACAGAGGCAAGGTGGGGAACCAAAGTTGAGGGTGCCAGTAGGTGGGAAAGACAAAATGCCAATAGTAGGTTGTTTTGAGACAACAGGTGTACCAAACTACCATCCTGCAGATGTCCTGAGAGGGAAGGATTTGGATGAGGCAGTACCATGTGCTTATGCTGTTGCATGCCGTCAGGCTAGGAGACAAGCATATGGGCCTGGTAGCCTGGAGGAGACCCAGACAGACTGCATACTTGCAGCCAGGACTGGTGAGGTGGTTACTTCAGGTAGGGAGCTACTCTGTAGCAATGAGACTGAATGTGATCCATAGCTTCTTGTGGGTACTGATGTTCCCTATACAGAGGGACTGCAAAGGTAGAGGTGAGTAGTAGTACTCAGGCTGACAGTGAGGCACCACTGTCAGAGGATGTCAGACTTCCTGTGGAAAAGGAGCTGGGAAGAGTTACAAGGAGAGAGTTGAGACAGGCTCAGCTCTCAGACACTACATTGCAAGGCCTGAGGCAGGTAGCTAGGGTGGCACCTGATTCTCAAGGAAAAGGGGGAGTCTGTATACTGGGACAAAGGGTTACTATACTGAGAGTGGACCCATGAGGGATGGCTAGAAGGTGAGAGAGTACAGCAGGTGGTAATGCTTAGAGCCTACTGTCTGGCACTTCTAGCCATCATCCATGATATTCCCTTTGCAGGTCATATGGGCATAAAACATACAAAGAGGCATATTATGGAGAACTTCTATTGGCCTGGAATTTCCAGAGATCTAACAGGGTACTGCAGGGCCTGTGAGCAGTGCCAAAAAGTAGGCAAGGCAGGAGACAAGGTGAGAGCTCCTTTGTTGCCTTTGCCTGTGATTGACGAGCCATTTCAGAGGGTAGGTGAGGATATTATGGGTCCTCTGAGTACCCCAAGTTCCACAAGGAAAAAGTATATCCTAGTGGTAGTGGATTATGCTACACGATACCCTGAGGCAGTGGCTTTGTCCTCCATTGTGGCAGAGAAGGTGTCAGATGCTTTGTTAGAGATTTTCAGCAGGGTAGGTTTCCCAATAGAAATACTGACTGATAGAGGTTCCAATTGCATGTCAGACCTGCTGGCTTGTCTGTGGAGGTCCTGTGGGGTGAAGCACATGAATACCACCCCCTAACATCCCCAGAATCATGGTCTTGTTGAAGGGTTAAACTCTACAATCAAGTCCATGCTACAGGCATTTGCAGATCAGTTTAAGAGGAAGTGGGACAACTATTTGCCCCATCTTCTGTTTGCTTACAGAGAGGTGCCCCTAGAATCCACAGTTTGTTGGCCCTTTCAGTTGCTGTATGGGCATAGTGTGAGGGGACCTCTAAATTTACTTCGAGATGAGTGGGAAGGTGAGTGTGAGTCTCACAAGGAGTCTGTTATGGCATATGTCCTAAACCTCGGGACAATGCTCAGGGAACTCATGGGCTTGCCCCAGGAGTACCTGGCAGAAAATTAAGAACAGAAAAAGGTGTGGTATGACAGGAATGCTTGAGTTACAGAGTATGCTATGGGGGAGTAGGTAATGGTTCTCATACCTGTCAGACACAACAAGCTGCAAACAGCTTGGAAGGGTCCCTATAAGGTGGTAAGTAAGGTAAGTGATTTTAACTACATGGTGGAACTGCTAGGCAGATGGCAGGGGCACAAATTGTACCATGTTAACATGATGAAACCTTACCATAGTAGTGAGGCTCTTGTGCTGGGCATTTGCAGTGAATTGCAGGGGGAGTCTGAGGGATATCTGGGGACTAATCTTCACAATGAGGCTTGGGCTGACACCTTGGTGGAAGAGGTAGCAGTGTCTCAGCAGCTATCTCCTACCAGGTTCAAGAAATCCGAGCAGTGTTGCAGAAATTTGGGGACATGTTCACTGGGAAGCAAGGGTGCACCCACCTGGTGCAGCACCAGGTGGATATAGGACCCCAAAGGCCTATTAAGAAGGCCTCTTATAGGATGCCTGAGAGAGTCAGACAGACCCTGAGGAAGGAGGTACAGGAGATGTTGGAACTAGGGGTGATTCAAGAGTCCAACTGTCCCTGGGCCTCCCCAGTGTTGCTGGTGCCAAAAAGGGATGGCAGCAATGGGTTCTGTCTGGACTACAAGAAATTAAATAGTCACACAGAGTCGGATGCTTACCCCATGCCTAGAACAGATGAGGTCCTAGAGCAGCTGGGTGGGGCTAAGTATCTTACAACCATTGATCTTACCGAGAGTTACTGGAAGGTGCCCCTGACACCCAGTACTAGAGAGAAGTCAGCTTTTGTGACTGTTTGGCTTGTATGAGCTCACAAAGATGCCCTTTGGGATGAAAAATGCCCCAATGACTTTCCCGGGGCTGGTAGATAATATCCTAGCAGGAGCAGGTGGGTTTGCCCTTGCTTGCTTAGATGATTTTGCCATCTACAGCCATTCCTGGTCAGAGCACCTTCAGCATGTCAGGGAGGTGCTTGGCAGACTGCAGAGGGAAGGGTTGACCATTAAGCCGAGCAAATGTCAGGTGGGTATGGCAGATGTCTCCTACCTAGGACATAGAGTAAGGAGTGGTAAGACAAGGCCAGAACCTGCCAAAGTGGAAGCCATTCAGGCATGGCCTGCATCTGTTACTAAAAAGCAGGTGAGGGCATTTTAGGGACAGCAGGGTACCACAGAAAGTTCATCCCCAGTTATAGTACCATAGCTGCTCCACTCACAGACCTAACAAGGAAGAACTGGCCAGATAAGGTAGTGTGGACTCCAGCATGTGAGCAGGCATTCCAGAAGCTTAAAGAAGCTTTGCGAGGATCCCCTTTGTTAGCCAGTCCAGATTACAGCAAAGAATTTGTTGTGCAGGTGAATGCTTCAAACCATGGGGTGGGGGCTGTACTTAGCCAGATTTCTTCAGAGCGAGAAGAGCACCAAGTGTTTTTTCTCAGTTGTAGGCTCCAATCCAGGGAGGAATGCTATGCAGCTGTAGACAATGAATGTGTAGCCATAGTGTGGGCATTGCAGAAACTCCAGCCTTATCTGTATGGAGGGAAATTCACTGTTTTGACAGATCACAACCCTCTAACATGGTAAAACAGAACCAGTCAGCAAAATGCCAAATTGCTAAGATGGAGCCTGGATTTGCAAGCATACGATATGCCAGTACAGCACCGCAGTGGGAGTAGCAATGCCAATGGTGATGGGCTCTCAAGACAGGGAATGGGCTAGGTATACTCAGATAGACCTAACTAACTCTCTCAAGCGGCATTTCTCAAGGGTCACTTGAAAACTAGCATGAGTTCTCCACGGGGGAGGGGGGATGTGAAGACTGGTAGATATAGGTGAAGGCTGCCAGCCTAGCCAGATAGAATTGTGCAGATAATTCTATCATTTGTAAATATGAATGTTGAACTTAAAACAATGTGGCAACATTACAATCTGCTGTAAAGAAAGCTACGTCAAGCATTTCTTGTTGGTCCTTTAAAATTAAAATTATTTCATCACTGCCTTTGATGTTTTACAATTTGGCTCCGGCCGGGCTAGATGAAGGCTTCCTGCCTATTGTTTTAAGGCTAAAGGTAATGACCTAAATTTACATGTGGAATGTCTTTTATTGCTCTAAGTGCAAAAGAATGCAAATGCAGTTTCTGTCAGCCTGGGAGCACCAGGAAAGTGTGAAATGATGTAATGCTTTATTAGAACTGCAGTTTCAATTTAAACAGAGAGAACCAGAAGTCATTAAGCATTTTTTGTCTTGAACATCCAACTCAGCACTGCCATATGCTCTCTATGAAAGTAAGTTATTTTAGAAGTGTGTTTTCTTTTAGGAATAGCTAGAAATTAGAATGATTACACTAAATGTTTTTCTGTGATGTCAGAACTGTACTACTAATTTAAGTATTTCTGTGTGATCTCTGAACTCTTGACTAATACTGTCTGTGTATATAGTATAAAGTGTTGTCTTGTTGTTTTAATTATTTATTATTAAATATTTTAAAACCTTTTACCTGTGGCTGGTTTGTGTAGAGATAATTTAAGCTCTTAAATGACTTGCATGCCTTTGGTAAAATTGTACAAAGCCACTCTAACAGCTTTAGCCATGGGCTATATTACCAAATGGATAACATTATTGCACAGTAATAATTGGAAACTCTGTTAAGAGCATTTGAGTAGCTGATAAGTATTAGCTGGGTGGTGGCAGTTGTAAAAGGGACACAGCGAGAGAATCTGTGCCAGCCTTCCACAGGAGTGTCTGTGTGGTTGTATAAACTCTTATCTCAAAGTGTGTGTGTGTGTGTGTGTGTGTGTGTGTGTGTGTGTGTGTGTGTGTGTGTGTGTGTGTGTGTGTGTGTGTGTGTGTGTGTGTGTGTGTGTGCATCAGCTACTTGGGCAGGGACATGAAGCACTGGTTGGTATGAGGGGGTGCTGGAGATTTTAGCTTGCCTAGATAGGCTGAGTTCTGGACCCTATATCTGTGCCAGTGCGAAGTCTTATTGGGGACCTGAGGAGCAAGGGAGCAACCACCCCCAGACTGACTGTGATCTCTGTGTACACTTAAGGGAAATTGCACTTTGCTGTGTGCATTTGTTATCCTTTCCTCATATATGGTGTTAGTGGTGAGGACTGAGGCTCCTTGATTGCTGGGCCAGGGCACAGGCGTCACACTCCTTAAGGAGGCATTTGTGCCAAGATGCTAGAGGTGAATAAATATATGTTTTATTTCTTAGATCTGTGGCAGTGGTTTTTGTTTTTAGTGATTTGTCTCCAGAGTGGTTTTGTTATATCTTAGTGCTGTCAGTCTGTTAATGTATCAGTGCCCTACATACATTTGTTAACAATCACTACATATCTCACTGCAAAATAAACACAGTATAATGCTGATTAGTGATTATGTAATAGGTGGATATGAAGAACAGCAATGGCTATATGCACAAGTACCTCTAAACACAGGATACAAGTGTCTTATAACTAAAGCATCAACAGTCTTTTAGGCAGAAGTGCATTCCAGAAATAGCCCACAAGCAAACAACAGTTCAGAGACAGCAGACATCCATTCAGTATATAAAAAGACAGGGTATACACAACAGCCAGACATACAAGGAGGCAATATCTGCTATACAAACAACAGGCAAAACATAATTCACAATATTACCTTCAGCAAACATGAACTGCTATTAATACATATGTAAACATTTTCTAATAAAATACATACTGGTAATCATAGGAATTGTATGACATTTGCAGTTACCTTACAGATGCATGCTGGGTAATCTTGCATTAGTAGTATTATACATAGAAATACAAACCAAGTCAGTAGTCTAACAATGCTCAGATCTATTCTAGGCAAAAACTGTGAAAATGTATGAGGGACACCTCTACACCTCTCTCCCTGCACTGCTCCACTAGCCTGTGCATCCCCTCAATGCAGAAAGACCTGTTTCTTGCTCATTCTTCACCACCTACAAAAAATAAAAAGCATGTATGAAAGACAAAGGCTAGGTATTTATGAAATAACATGCAGTGAGCAACTCATGATCTCTACTTTATACACTGAATAACAGTACAGAATCTGCAAACTAATTTTTTTCTGTGTCACACACAATGTTTTACATGTTTGAAGACTAATGAACACAGATTAGAGAAGTTCACATTCAGACCTGTGACTCTCAGCTATGTTCGCATTATAACCCTGATGCCTACCTAGCTAATTCATGTCAGCAGTGACTGTATAGACAAACTTCAGTTAAATAAATCAAAGGTATGACTGTACAGGGATGGAGTAATAATGTGCATCAGGGCTTCCACATTACATGGTGGTTAAACTGCAGTTCAACTTCCCCCATGTGCTGTGCATTTGTAAAGCAAAAAATGCAAGCCTGACTGCATATCAGCACAGTGGTCTCAATAAAAAATCACAACCATAGCATTTCCTAGTGATAGCTCAGACTGTGGAACACTTTCAAAAGAACACGTCTGCTCTAAACAGACAACTACACCAGAATTCCTGTTTATGGCATACATCAAAGTGTCCATTAGGTATTAGGGAAAGAAAGATGTACATAGATTTTGATGTTACATAAGAAATGATACATCATAAATGTCCCTGATATTTAAGGATGTCCCTGTTAAGAGTCAAACTATACATTTGTGCATCTCACTCCATCCACATAAAAGTAGGAGAAGGGTGATGAATTGGAGTTAATCAAGAATGACAGAGTTATGCAGTACATTCACTTTGCCAATGTCATCATATTCCGTATTCCTGCATACTGTCACTGTCACACAGTAATAGTATTAACATGGAAAATGTGTCCTTGACTGTCATTGATTATTTCTGATTGTTTTCCTGATTGGTTGAGATGTGTGTTCCAAGTGTACAGAACAATCTCATTATTCCCAAAGCTTTACACATAAAACTGCAGTGAAATAGCAGGTCTTAGCAGAAAGAATATGGATACGAGAGATATTCATAAAAGTGGCACTTATGGAATGGTATTTATTATTGGAGGGAAAAGGACACATGCTACATATGGTCCCATTTAACAATACCTATTGCGTATTTGCATGTACCAACTTCCCATTATACTGACCTATTGGATAATGCACCGAACTTCGAGAACCTAAGCAGATGTGCGCAAATGGGATTACAAAACCGTGAATGTTAATGAACCTCATTGATTATTTATGACACAAATGGGACATAAAAAAGCTATGTGCACATAGGTGGCCTTACTCTCAGTATACCTAGTGCACAGATAGCTGCAAAGATAATGTTGCACCTGCTAGCATTGATGTGCTGGGATATGTTTCTCTCCTAATAGACCTATGGAATTTTTACTTCTTAGAAATGTATGTGTACATGCTTAAATTGATGCTTTTAGTGAAAATTGACAGCAATACAAAAATGTATATGACTTACTATAAGTTATAGGATTAAGCTGTATGCATGCTCGTGGGTTCACCTGCATCACTAACAATCAAAGATTCTACATATGCACTTTTACAGATAAATGTAAAGAACACCAGTGATCAATGCATAAGGATGCACTAAGAAAGCATTCGCATATATTGCGACTCTGTACAGTCTGCGGTATACTTACGGAAACTGACATATTCCAATGGTATCTGTACATTGTTATACAGTATGTAGTTGTAGTTATGTTATGGATATTTATTTACTGATGCGTAGTAAAACATGTATTATAAATAGAACCTCAATAAAAATACATCTCTGTTTATATCTGGTTATCTTGTACCATCTGCTGTATGATTACAGATAATGAGGCTTTCCTATAGGTTGCATAAGTCATTCAAATGCTATTGCACTGATACTTTCTGGTAAGAGTAATATAGTAGTAGTCATCATTGAATTTCATCCCATACAGATGAAATTGACTGCGTAGCTATAGCTATTCATGCATAACAGCTGAGGTTACTGTAACTGCTGGTTTCCACAGGTTATCTGCTTAGGGTTATGTTGCATAACATCTATTGACAATAGAGTATGTGTGTGATAGCCATCCAACCTTATTTTACACACGTTATGAGTAGTACATTAATGTGAAGTGCATGCAGAATCTAATGGCTTTATGACACAATGATGTTTGTTGGCCTTCTGCTAATATGATATCTGGTGTAATGGATTCAAATCGCACATGCAACCTCTACAGATAGCACAATTTATGATCTTGCTCTATGTCTTATGTATTCAGACATTGTTTTCATATCAGGTATGTTGTTTTATATGATATGCTGCTATATGGGACAGGGACAATTTCATATAATTTTGCAGTTCAGAGGAATGCAGAGAGGGTAAATTGACATAAGCTGTCAAGATAATCCTTTCCATATGTGGGCTTCCACATTAATCTAACCAGATGGTAAACAGATCTAGGGGCAACAATATTTTGCTACAGGAAAATTAGATTATTATTATAGATGTTCTGCACCAGCACAGATGGAGAGTACTTGGATGGGCAGGAAATACAGTTTGGAAGAATGAAGTCTAGACTGACTTTTCTAACATGATTAATACAGTGGGAGGTCACAATAGATCAGGTGAGGCCTGTCCCTGACAGTGCTCTGTCATGATCTTTCATGTAACCAGCAGGGTATGCTGGTACATGATGTCGAGAGATGCCAATAGTAGTGGCCCAGCATTAACTCCCGCAGATAAGTTCACGCTGCATACCAGGGAATGGGATAAAAGCAGGTGTGCTAGGCCATACATGTATGTGTTATTTTGCATAATATTGCTGCATATAGAGTACCCCAGTCTGTTGTTGCATGCATAGTTATGTATTGTTGTTTTGGTGTTGTAGCTGCATAACTGCATCCTGCACATGGGGGCACACATGCTGATGATGACCATCATAAGTGTAATTACATGTTGCTGTACAACTTCAATATATACATAACAAACACTACAACCAACATGTGTAATATTGTCTGAATTAATTTGCACAGGTCCATCCACTTCTGCACGGCTGCAAGACGTGACAGATGAGTGTCTCCATATAATATTACTATGCCATGTTATTACTTCTGCCTCTTGTCATGCCACTAACATGCTGATATCCCCTTGACATTGTAATCTACAGATACATCTTCTGGGGAAATGAGCTATGCAGGTGCACCTGCAGTCAGACCAGGTGTGGCTTCATGACATGTTCATAGGCTGCAGCACTGTGTAACACACCTCTACTGTATGAAATTAATGTCACTGTTTTTCAAACATAAGGACATCTGGTCAACATGTGCATAGTACATGACAAGATTATCACCATATCCTTTTACTGTGTTGAATATGTCACCATGTGCCTATGCCTGCATTTATGACTGTGCTTGTGTTGTCTGTATTTTCTCACTGCAGGATCTAAATTGTGACACTCAAACTCAACACACAGGGAGAGTGTAACAGGTATGCTACCTCCTTTGTTTCCTGTGTGTCAGTGCTGTTGTCCTTTTGTTGTCATCCATTAATACTGTGTCATTCTGCTCTGAATAGGACAGCTGCAATTAGTACTTCAGCCACAACCAAACTGATATGTGTGTATATATTACCTACAATGTTTTGCACTAGTGTTGGAATGGTACATGATGGTGAATATGCACTTACTAATACACTGTGGATGCCTTTATTTTCCTACAACAGTTGCATTTCAGCCCCCATCTCTAGAGCTGGATTCCCCATGAGGACATGTCTAGTGTGTCTTGTTTTGTTATTCCTCACATATGTCATGTATGTTGCCCAATGTAACATAATTGTCATCTCCCTGTTATACAGGTTTCATGGGCCACACTTGGACATAACCTCTTGGTAAGTCCTTAGTATCTGTAACATTGTAGTGTTGCAGCATATATCAGTAATGATATCCATCATATGACATATGCCTGTTTACTGGACCTGTGCCATCTGTCTCTTTGTTTAGCATGTCCACTGCCTCTGTTAGCCTGTCCACTGATCTCAAGGTGGGATGTGATGTGTCTCACTATGATAGCATGGCCCTCGGAACAGAGGACACAAACTTGGTAAAAGAGTTTGGCCAAGATGGTCACAGTCATGTGGATGAGGCTATATTAGATGTGGAGAAAAACAAGTTCAGCCACTCTGATAATGTGAGAACATCAGATGGTAGGCAGGTTGAGGCCTATGGACCACAGTCTCATATTGAGTCTGCTGGAGGTTTTGACACAACAATACTTGTGCAGTAGATGTAGGTGTAGACAGTGTGCATGGGCGCATATCACAGGGTGTCTATCTAATCCTACATGCAAATAAATGTTCCTAGTAATATCATGGATCTGACATTCATACACTTTCCCATGGCATGGGTTATGTTGCACACCCAGAGCTGGATCATGGTCAAATGGGTCCCTAGGCATGGTAATAGATGAGGCCCCCCCAAATCCCCCCAGCACCCCCATTGGTCCCCAACATCCCCACCCCAGAGCCATCCCAGTGTCCCATTACTTGCTTTAGTCTCCTCAGTTACTGTAAAACACTGTTCAACCCCCTGAAACAGTGCATATTTTTTTTGTGTTTACATCTAAAATGAATACAGACATTTGGTTTAATTTACATATTTTATTTCAAAGTTTATAGCACAAACACTGATAGCTATTTGCTAAACAAAACAAGAGAGTCTTGTAATGAAAGCAGACTTAGTACAAACATTACTAAACTTCTCTGCCTTTGAAACTCACATTCATTGAAATTGCTTTGTAAGCG
Organism: Protopterus annectens; assembly: GCF_019279795.1. NCBI lineage: Eukaryota > Metazoa > Chordata > Ceratodontiformes > Protopteridae > Protopterus > Protopterus annectens. Next base: position 307,506,079 of record NC_056734.1, read on the forward strand.
TCATGGATGTATTACATCTTTGGGTTGTTTCAAACCATTGCTTCCCTGCACACATTTTTTGAACCATGCATAAATAAATGCATATGTTCTTTGATTCATCTCCCTAATTATATTAAATTATATTCCTTGTTTAGTACATCACACTTGTTAGAGTGTATTTTAAATTTTTAGTTTTGAACATTTTTTTCCAATAAGCTGTGAAACAAAACATATGAACCATTAATGACAAGGCTACCCATTTCAAAAACATAACAGACCATTCAAACTGCTGTCATTATAATCCACCAATAATAGTCAGTATGCATAATGTCTGCTGAAGTAAAAATCATCCAAATAATTTCACATTAAGAACTGAAACTAGCTTTGCATTTCAGTGCTTCATTTACAAATTCAGTGCCTACTGCTCTTGAAGAATAAAAGTTCCTATGCTACTTTAAAAAATAGCAGTACATAGAGCAACAGACATCAAAGTATGATAAGGTAAAGTAATACATGTGTATCTATGCAGGACATGTATGTAAATCAGACCCTGCTACTCATTTTGCTACAGAGTTAACATCACATAGCTTAAGCATGCTGTATATTCCTGTGTAACCTACAAACCCAGTCATGTACTATAACACATCTCTTAGACATATATGGAACTTACTGTGCAGAAAAGTATTGTATTATTTCACTTTTCAACCTTTCCTCCACAGCAATGGGCTCCAGACATGGCCAGCTCTGGCACTAATTAAAGCAGCCTCTTCTTATCCTCCATCATGCAGGTGCATGGCCAGCAGAAATTTGTCACCATAACCCTAGACAGCCTGCAGGTCATTGGCCCTCTTTTTCACCTGTCCTGCATGCTCATCTCTTTCCTTTGACACTGTCTATTATCAAATCATGGCTGCCAGCTTCATTAGTAACCACATTAACCCAGTCTAGCACCTCAGCCACTAATTCTGCTTTCCTCCACAGTCATAAGGAGGGCCCCATCTCTACACAAGGCCTGTAGAAGTTCTTTAGTCTATTTGAAGTGGTTATGTTTCCATTTTCTTCTCACCACTGTAACATAAACTTAAAGAAAAATAAAATAGACAGATGTATGTTGTATTGTACACTACAGCACAGGTGATGTAGTGTTCAATATAACATTACAGCACAGGTGCTAACACTGGCTTATTATTACATAGTCTACCAAGGGCAAATGATATTACAGGAAAATGGTGACCCAATCTGCAGACCACTTTTCATGAAAGCATACATACATGCATCCTGCTATATTGCAGTAAATATTAGGCACAGTTGTTAAATCTTTTGCGGTATAGAAATATACTTGAAAATAAAAAAATACTTATTATTTAAATAAGATACAGGCCACAAAACATATACACAAGTGTGTGCATGCATGCGTGCACACCTGCTCTATTATTTGCACTCAGTGTTGTGGCAGTGCTGGATGACCATCATTCTCTCACTCTGCTCCATTTGCAATTTCCTGTGGTCCTGCTCCACTCTGCTTGCTCAAAATTCCTGCAGTGATGGCTGACTTATATGTAATGTTAGGAAATTATATTATCCTAGAGGTTTCTGCAGTTTGCTTAGAAGTCTCCCATGAGGCCTTAAAGCCCTACAGGTTTAATGGACTTCAAAATTTTTGTTTACAGATGATTTTATTTTTTATTGCCTCCCCAAACCAATACCCCACCCCACCCCAGAAAACACAAGGCCTATGCAACTACCTAGGTCACCTAGTGCTTGATCCAGCTCTGTGCACAACAACTATGTGTGCTGCGTGAAGTACAGAGCCACAGACATGGCGAGGTCATGGCAGTAATGACTGCTCAGAATGAAAGTATATTATATGTGGCACTGTCCGTTGAATCCATGGTTATGGCAGTACTGCACCAGTGCTATAGCATAAGTAGGGTTCTGTGTGCCATGACTGTACTTTGCCATGTGTCACATGGGAAAGGCAACCCCCCTTTCAGTAGGTCAACCCTTGCCCATCGGGCATCAATGTCTATGCTGCAATGTGCTCACACATCTGCTGCTAGCCAATCCAGTATGGGCCCAGCAGTCAAGACAGACAGTCAACTGACACCCATGCTCCTTCTCACAGTTTGTCACCACATGCTGGCTTCACTCCGTCAGTCTCCTCTGTTGATCAACATGCGACCGATGTTTCCTTATGTAGAAGGGACAGCTAGGACCACAGTGTGAGCCATCAGCAACTGCACTGGAGTAACAATAACAGTTAATCCACTATGTCCTCTAGTGTCAGTCTCACCTCGTGCTGTTGATGATGATTGCTGAGCCCACCGTTGAAGATGTCATCTGTCTGTGATTGTTGTGATGTCTGATACCACTCACTTTTACTGTGCAGAGTGTGCTATAGGGATTATAAGAAATAGAAATTGTTTAATATAATTACAATCAATTATATTTTAAAGTTATTAAATATTTGATTAATGCCATAAGAAAAATGATCAAACTTCTTATTATATAAACAAAATTCATGTAAAAGCCAATGAACTCTACGTATTCCATGTTGTTCCTTAAATTGATTTCCTATAGTTCTGACATCAGTTATATGAATCTCATGTATTGTTTTCCAGCCAGACATATGAGTAGGTGTGATCCAATCTAATATTACATTAATGATAACTGATTTGGAATAAAGATTTAAGCTATGAAATGCTATCCCATTACTGTTCCAAGCTCTAATGTACCATTTATATACAATCTTTGGTTTTAAGGGGAACTTAAAAATTTAAGTAGCATGGAATCTATTTTTTTTAAATAAGTTATTGGGAGGACATAGTATCAATGACTGTATATAAAACAAAATTTTAGGTAAAATTATTGTTTTAATTAAAGAGAGCCTATCTTTGTGAATAACATGTTATTCCATCTTTTGATTAGTTCACTAATGGTGGTTATTAGATTATTGTAATTTAATTTAACAGACTCTTTCCCTGAACTCTTTATACAGACACCCAAATATTCTAATACATCATTCTCCCAATTAAACAGGCTATTCTCTCTTAGGTTTTTGTTGATCTTTTTGTTAATTAGTAATGCTTTGGATTTATTATGATTAAATTTAAGCCCTGAAATTCTTTCAGACTTGCTTAAGGTATTTATAACATCATGCAAAGAACTATCAATATCACCAAACATTAACAACATATCATCAGCAAATAACTGTGTCTTAGGAAGATGGTCCTTATTAATATGGATTGGAGACAGCGGCATTGACAAAAAGACAGGAGTCAGAGCTGGATGTGGCAGAGTTAAAGATGTTAAGATTTGCACTGGGCGTGACAAGCCCAGGTTGGTTTGGAGACAAAGCCAGAGAGGCAAGATTACGCTGGTTTGGACATGTGCTGAGGAGGGATGCTGGATATTTTGGAAAAAGGATGCTAAGGATGAAGCTGCCAGGTAAGAGGAAAAGAGGAAGGCCTAAGATAAGGTTTATGGATGTGGTAAGAGAGGACATACAGGTGGGTGCTGTGACAGAGCAAGATGCAGAGGACAGGAAGAAATGGAAACAGATGATCTGCTGTGGCGACCCCTAATGGGAACAGCTGAAAGAAAAAGAAAAAAGAAGAATTTGAAAGCCTTTTATATTTTACTTGTTTCTGATATATGTAGCAAAAGGTTCCACTGAAAGAGCAAACAATAATGGTGACAAAGGATAACCATGTCTAGTTCCCCTGAGGATTTCTAGTGGTGAGGATAGACATGATCCGATTTTCATATAAGCTTGTGCCCCACTATAAATTTTTATTAATATGTTGACAAAATCTGAGGAGAATTCAAAACCAATAAGAATTCTTTGTAGATAAGACCAACTAATAGAATCAAAAGCCTTTTCAATGTCTAGGCTGATAATACTTAGTTATTTTTTGTATTTGCGTGCTATGTCTATTAATGATAGTAGTTTAATAATGTTATATTGCACGTTTCTATGAAGAATGAACCCTGTCTGATCATTATGTATTAGATTAGGTAATATTTTCTTAATCCTATTAGCTAATATTGTCCTGAAAATTTTAAAATCAGTGTTTAGTAACGAAATTGACCTATATGAATCACAAGATTTGGGGTCCTTACCTTGTTTTAATATGGGGGAGATAACTGAGTATTTCGATGATGGGGGTATTATACATTTTTGTTAAAACATAGTAAATGCACTCATCATTTTCTTTATTATATATTCAGGAAAAATATTTTATAGTTCAGGAATTATTCCATCCAGTCCTGGAGCTTTATTATCTTTTAAAAATTATATTTGTTATTTCACTTCTGTTAGTGTTATTTGTTCATTTAATATGTTATTTTGTTGCATTGACACCTTAGTAGTTATATTTTCTTAAAAAAAATATTTATTACATTATCTGACTCCAAAAGTGGTGTGTTATTATTTATATCTTTACAATAGTTGTTGAACACTTCTAATATGCCCATTAAGTTAGATGTACTCTTAATTGAACCATAACTTTTATATTTAATCTCATTAATAAGATTTTGATTGTTTATTTTTTTTTGGATCTTACTGCTATTTTATGTAGATATTTGGGATTTACACCATAAGGTTGTGATTTTAATTTTTCCAGGGTTTATGGCTACCTTATGATTCAGAACTTCTAAGTATTTTTGATTTAACTTAGTCATGTCATTATGTGCTACTTTGTTATTTAATTTTGCATCCATTTTTATCTTGTCAATGTTTTTTTGTAAGTCTGAAAGTTCTTTGTCCCACTCTCTCCTTTTTTTAAGGTACCAAGATTTTATTCTACCATATATTTAAACTTTAAAGGTGCCCCATATTATACTATCAGTCACTTCACCATTGTCATTTGTTTCCGTAAACATGTCTGTTTCTATCATTATCCATGCCCTTAAGTCATTTAACTTAGTTATGCAAGCAGGAATTCTCTGTAGAAATATTAAATCATCTGTATGTGCAGTTAATGTAAAGTTTATAGCATTATGGTCCGAAAGTGGACAAGTCATTTTATATATGTCACTTATTTTAGAGTATATATTATTTGATACAAAGACCTTATCAAAGTTTGTTTGTGTACCAAACTGATATGAATAGGGATTATAGAATAAGGAATAAGTTCTCTTAGACCATGTATACCTTTAAGGTTCATCTGGTTTGTAAAGTCACAACTTCTTGGCTTGAGATGTTAGTTTTATTTTACCATTTTTAGAAGTATCATTGCCTGATAATAGACAGTTAAAATCACCTGATGCTATAATTTCCTCTTTTGCATTTAAAGTAATCAGGTCCAGATATTTGTCAACATATTTAGTACTCAGTCCTGTATCCAATATGCATTAATCAAAGTATAATACTTCCTACTGATTTCCAAAATAACCATGCTTAGCATCCTATCTTTATCTTAAATTGTATCTATTATTCTTGGCACAGTATAAGTATTTTTCCATAGAATAAGAGTGCCCCTTCTCTTAGTCTTAAAACATGAATCAGCCAGAATGGTATAGCCATTGAATTAGTATTTTTACAAATCTTTTTTAATAGATGGGTTTCCTGTAAAAAGTTGATCTGGGCTTTATGCATTTTGATATATTTAGGCAAACCAGCTCTTTTGACATTGTTCAACCCATTAATATTTAATGCTAAACATTTATAAACCATTGACTATAATGTATATGTTTTACTAACTGAAAGACCTTTCTTCCATGTTGACTTGAAATCTACTGAAAACTTACTTATCATGGATGCATAATATATATTAAGCACTACTTTCAAAAACCCAAAACTATTTACAAACATATACATGAAACATAAATTTTCTGGTTTAGATAAAAATTTAACACACCTATCCATCCACCACTTCTCAAATACCAAACAACACAAATTATCCATCTCTGCTTAGAATATAGTATAAAAACAAAAAAAGAAAAGCATTATGAAAGCAACTAAAGAAATCTGAATCCATGAAATATACATTAGAATGAGAGTGTCCAATATAGCTGAAGCTATATGAATATGTCACATATAATAGCACCTCTAATATGTAGATATGTCAGAAATACACATCAGATCAAAGTATGTATAAACATTAGAAGCTGAAAGTTAAGAATTGTCATTATTTCCAAGACTTTTCAAGAAACAACAGATAATTTAACAATTTTGTCAGTCATCTATCTGAAATTTTTCATGTAAGGATCTGTTGAAAAAAAAAATATATATATATGTATATATATATATATATATATATATATATATATATATATAGATATATATATATAAAAAACACTTATTACAACATAACTATTATGTTTTGCAATTATACACATATTACTCATATGTATTAACAATATCTATTGATGTCCTTCATCGGGAAGGGGGTGAGAGAGAAAAAAAAATGGGGCCTCACAACCCTCTGTTTAATTACTAAAGGTTTAGTTATATAACATAAGTCTGATGTTAATATGTATAATGCATTTTCTAATACAGCTCCTAGTTTACTTGATGTCTTTACTTACTAAAAGTGTCATGGAATCTGCAGAATGTATGCATCTATAAGAGAATATAGGCATTTTCAAAGGAGTTAAACACTTTTATCAGAACTAATTATTTACCATTTAAAGTATCTAGTGAAGGATAACAGAATTTCAAGAGAAAAAAATTCTAACTACAACAATTTAACAAGTTCAAAAGGTCAAATGATGTCATCACTGTTATTTCTTCAAGCTGCAGCTTCATAAACTTGTTAAAAAGTATCTAAATAGGCTCATGTATAACAGAAGTTGTCTCTAGTGAAGAAAATAGCATTTCCGGCAGGAAATTCAGATATTGAAGCTTTTAGAGTTTACAGAAAGCGAAAAAAAAAAAAAAAAAAAAAACTCCAGTTGCCATGACAGTGCATGTCATGAATCTCCACAATGAGAACATTCTCACAGACCACCAGTTTCCTCACAAAACATCATCATGAAAAAATTTACCCTTTCATATAAAAACAGCTATTTAGAATGAACAACAGCTGCCTCAAATCAGAAATCATATTATAAAATTTTAATCATTTACCCACCAGCTAACCTGGCCAGAGAGAGAGAGAGAGAGAGAGAGAAAAAGGCAACCTAGTATATATATATATGTGTATATATATATATATATATATATATATATATATATATATATATATATTTATACATATAAAATGTATATTTAGTTATTTATAAGACACCATTAATGTACTGTATTAATATTTAAATGTATATAAACAAGGAGTCTAGACTTTGGATCCAACCCAGTTTGGCTTTGTCAAAGGCAGATCATGCCTTTTAAACTTGGTTGACTTTTTCGAAACAGTCACCAAGGCCATTGACGAGGAAAAGGCAGTCCATACAGCCTACCTAGACCTGGCGAAGGCTTTTGATACAATACCTCACTCGGGTATCATTGAAAAACTCATCAACTTAAATGTAAACCCATACATTACAAGATGGGTTGCAAACTGGCTGAGTGACAGAACCCACAGGGTCAGAGTTGCTGGCGCCATGTCAGACTCAAAGCCTGTCACAAGTGGTGTCCCACAGGGCTCAGTCCTGGGCCCACTCTTGTTTGGCATCTACTTTTCTGAAGTACAAGCAAACACAGGAGGGTTATGGCTGACAAAGTTTGCAGATGACTGCAAACTGGGCGCCGTAGTTGAAAACACATCCAACACAGATATCCTTCAGAAGGGTCTCACAGAAACGGATAACTGGTGCCAGACCATGGCCTAAAGTTAATTGCCAAGAAATGCATAGTCATACCCTTCGGGAAAAATAAGGTTACCCCTAGCTACCATATAGGTGGCAATCCCCTGAACACAGAAGAAGTTATTAGGGACCTGGGGACCCAGGTTGACAGTAGCCTTTCATTCGACACTCATATTGCCAAAGTAGTTAGGAAGACCTTCTACATTGCCCACCTTATCATGAAGGGATTCATATCTAGATCAAGGGAAGTCATAGTCTCCCTATACTCATCACTCATCAGACCAATGATCGAGTACAATGCCCCATTCGGAATGTATCTGACCCGACACTTGCAGCAGCTGGAGAGGCCACAAAAGTTCCTCACCAAAAGGATAAAGGGTCTCAAAAATCTGTCTTATGCTGCCCGACTGAAAGAACTCCAGTTATATTTAGTTGCTTACCGCTTGCTCAGAGGTGACCTATGCCTGACATACAAGGCCATGTCAAACCCAGATTTGATGAACATGCTTCATCTCAAAAATCTAGATCCCTCAGAGCCACAAGGGCGGAGACTTAAACCTCGACACAGTTATTAATAGGACGTGCTGGAGGGATAGATTCATCACCCAAAGACTCCCTATGCTGTGGAACAAAATCCCGGTTTATGTGAGGCAGAGCACCTCGCTGGCCTTGTTCAAGAGGAATCTTGACCAATGGATGGGAGATCGCAGATACACCCCAGGGGTTACCTCAGTGTCACTGCTCGACAGAGGCACAGCAAAATAATGGGCATAGTTTCTCCAAACTAAAGGGGTGGCGTAAGCCACAAAACTATGGGCTAGGCTTATAAATGCCCTCGGGCAGATAGCCTAGTATGAACCTATGAACCTATGAACATCTAGTTAGCAACACTAATCATAAACACCTTGTTACCCTACCACTGACCCACTAAAAAATGCACTTTAATATTAAGTCAAATTACACTATTACTGAAGAATTAGAAGACATACATCATTTGTAGTTATTTAAAAGGGAAAAGTATGTAAAGTACTTATAATGGGGAAAAAAGAGAAAAGCAACATTGGTAACAAAAAGGAATAGGAAGAACGGAGAGAGAGAGAGAGAGAATGTTATTTAAATACTTAATACTATATGTAATTAGAAGAAGTAGATATAGAAAGGAAAAGAGAAAGTTAATAATAAAAATTATTCACATTACCTTTCAGCAGTGAGAGTTTCCAGAATCAAATATATTATGATTCATAAAACAAAGCATTTAAAATTAGGAGGAATTTATTCATTTGTCCTTTAATTTCTTAGTTTTGTTTGCCCCTTCCTTCACAGATAGTCCATTTTTTGTTGCCTGTCTCCTCAAACTCTGGGATGACCATTCCATTTCTTCTATCTCCGACAGTATTTTCTTCTTTTGGATAAATTCAACTGTTTCTTGTAGGGAATCAAAGATCTGCACTCCTTCGTATTTTCTTCTTTTGGATAAATTCTACTGTTTCTTGTAGGGAATCAAAGATCTTCACTCCTGGCAAGGTGCTTTTTATTCTTGAAGGAAAAAGAATTTGAGCTTTAATACTGTCTTTTTTCAGGGACTTAATTAGAGGAACACCCTCCTTTCTTCTGGATATAACTGTAGAGGTATAGTCATTGTCAAAATGAATAACTTTTTCACCCGTCTTGATAGTGGAGTTAGTCTAAGCTGATTTCAGCACTAAATCCTTGTCTTGCAAGGAAAGAAATCTAACTGTTATAGACCTAGAAATCTATGAAAACAGGTAGAGGGAAGCAAGGCAGCAAACACCAACAGATGAAAGTTAATCTTCTTTAATACAGATAAAATGTGAAGTGCTTTTCTTTTGAGACTGTGCTCAAGCTTCTTCAGACAAACTGATTACAAAAATCACAAGTATAGATACCAATTAGGTGAGCTGCTCACACAAGCGCTACATAACTGCACCAAGGTAATAAAACATTTAAAGGCATATAAAACAAAACTGCCTAAATGCTCTTAATACATGTTTGCACTTAAAACTACCTTCAACTGCTGCAAAATAAAATAAAAATATAACCATCCAATATGTTGATTAAATAACATACTGAGGATAGATATATATATATATATCAACTAATGTATACTACAAAAAAATAAAAAAAATATAATATAAAAAATATAAAAAATGTAAAAAGTGCATATATATATATATATATATATATATATATATATATATATATATATATATATATATGCATCTTATCTTGATAAACTTTTAAGTTTTAAAAGACTGACAATAGAACAGCATTCATTAAGTCCAGGGGTATTATACGCGTTTAATCTAACTTGCCAGAAAAGTTCTAATTCTTCCAGTTTTAATGGAGTAGGGCCTCCCCTAGGATCTTCGTGAATCTGATCTATTATCAAAAATTTTAATTTGTGGTCCGGGTTGAGACTGATATGCATAGCCAGAGCATTGTCGAGTTTATTCTTCCGAATTGCATAAATATGTTCATACAAACGGTCACGGAGCCGTCTCTCTGTTTTCCCTCTGTAGAACGATAAACAATTCTGGCATTGTGCTAGATAAACTATCATTTTAGAATTGCAATTCACTCGACATTTCAAAAAGTATTGATGGTTGTGAATAATGAACCTATTAGATTCACTAGCATATTGGCAGTATTACAAGACTGACACTTGAACATATCCGGTGTTTTTGGGTATGTGCATTGGCGTTGCTCGAGAAGGGACTTTAAATTTTTTGCCCTTCTATACGTGACCACTGGTCTATCGCCAACTTTTTTGAAAATACTGAAATCACTTTTAAAGATAGCCCAATTTTTACATAAAATTTCTTAACAAGACTTACTATTAATACTGAAAGTAGTGATAAATGATGGAACATGACCCGTAAGTTCACATGGTGTATTAATGTCATCTATTGAAACATTAGCTGCACTACTATTCTGTACCACTTCTACGTTCGTATAATTAATATTTAATAAAGGTTTAAATAACTGCCTATTCTGTTTGGACCCCCCCCTTCTTCTATAACTTCATTAATCAAATTCTCAGGATAGCCTCGGTGGATGAACATATTTTTTAATAAATGACATTCTTCAATGAAGTCGGCATCAAGAGTTGACATGCAGGCTGCCCTGACTAACTGGCCCCTAACTACAGCTCGCTTCTGGTGCGGAGTATGACAGCTAGAATAATGCAAAAACGCATTAGAATATGTGCTTTTTCTATGTATCTTAGCTGTATACCTCTGAAGTGAAGAATTTTTAGTTAATAAAATGTCAAGGTATGCTATAGAATCCATACTAAAAGAATATGTAAACTTTAGGAAGTCTGTGGTGCTGTTGAAATAGTCGACAACCATGTCACTAATGGCTCTGTCACCTTTAAGTAAAACAAAAATGTCATCAAGGTAATGTGTATAGAAAATGAACACATCTTTGTAATCGGAATTAGATAAAATAAAAGAGTGTTCCCAATGAGCCATTACCAGATTGGCTATACTAGCACCACAGGGGGAGCCCATTGCTACCCCAACCTTTTGCAGATAAAATTCATTATTAAACATGAAAAAGTTATTGTTAAGAACAATATCCAAAAGTTCTTCAACTAAGTCGAGTTCTATTCTCGTATACCCTTTTACTCATAAATCCAGCCTGATCCAGTCATTAACTATTTCATGTGGGATACAAGTGTACAAATCTTTGACATCTATAGTTAAAAAATGATGTTGGATGTCAAATGGTAACTCATTGATTCTCTCTAAAAAAGACCATGAGTCTTTACAAATTTGTACATCATTAACTAAAAATTTTTGCAAGATTACATAAATAACTTTATCACATGCATACGTAGGTGAACCTCTGCTGTCAACTAAAGGATGCATGGGAGGGTCCAAAACATCTTTATGGATTTTATGAATACCAAAAAGACTTGGAAATCTAGGATAAGTGGTCAGCATGTAGTTAAACATTTTCTGGTCAATTCTCCCATCAATAAACATTTCTTCCAACATATTATTTATATGTAAATATGCTGTATTCACTTCTGAGCATGAACTAACTAAATACGAAGGGCTATTCAAAAGTTTTAACATTCTGTTAGTGTAATCACCCCTATCAAATACAACCATACCCCCACCTTTATCCGGTTTACAAACTCGAAGGTCATGTACCTTAATAAAATCAATACAATCCTTCTCATTTATTGAATCTGTACAACCATACTTATAATAATGTTCAGACTGGAATCTATGATGAATATCCAGCTCACATATAAGTTCAAACATCTGAAGGGTAGGATGGAGGGGGGGGGTTAAAAACATTAGATATTCTAAATGTGTCACTAGTGCCCAAACTATTCCAACCCATCATAAGGCTGAAATTAAGTTTCCTGGTAAACAATTTGAGGTCGATAATAGACCTTACAACATCCAATCTCTGTGGTGGAACATAGGTGTAACCCTTAGAAAAAAGCTTGACTGTATCACTGGTGATGTTTACCAGAGAATAATTATAAACCTTAAAATCACCATCCTCATTGAGAAGAATCTCAGGACCTGAACTGTTATAAACAGTAGACTGATCATCATTCACATGGTTATCAGCAATCAGGTTAAAAAACTGGACTGGTGTGTCATGACATACTTGAAAGCCATCAACAAAAGGAGCTGGCAAGAGGAGTATGGAAAGCTGACAAGGAGCCAGCTGGCAAAGCTGTGCCAGGCTAGGGGACTAGTGCATGGACCTGATTGCAGCCTTGGTTACAGCTGCATCAGAAAACAGCAACCAGCAGGACAATCAGACTGGCAGTGGAGATATAATTCCCTTGGAGAATGGACAGCTCATCCTTTCTGCAGTGGACTTAAAAATTCCAGCTTTAGCTAAAGAGACTTGAGTTGGAGGCCAAGCGTGTGGAATTAGAAGAAAATGAGAGACTGCAACATTTGCAGGCTGAGGAGAATGAGAAACTGTTACATTTGCAAGGAACAAGAGAGGCAGAGGCAGCATGAGAAGGAGATGCTGACTCTTCACCAGAGTCATGGGGAAGGAAGTAACTGGACCCGAGAAGCAAAAAAGGTCTGTAAATTTATTCTGCAGTTTAAACAGGGGAATCATTTTGGTAGTTTCATTCATATGTTTGAGAGGGTATATAAACAGTATGAAGTTGACCAAGGGCTCTGGGTATGGTTCCTGACCTCCTTACTCCATGGTAAAGCTGTAACTGCATTATCTAAAATGTCTGACGTTGCATGTTTTGATTATACTGCTGTTAAGAAATGTCTTTTAGAACTGTTTAAGCTAACACCTGAAATGTATATAGCACAGATGCAAGGCAGATGAAAGTGTGTGTGAATATGTTGCTGAATTGAGCACTTATTTCAATAGGTGGGTGAGTGGATGTCAGGTCACCACTTTTGAAGGGCTGGCAGACCTTTTGGTGAGGAAACAAGCACTTAGCACTTTGCCTGAGGACATGAGGATCTAGTTAGCTGATAGACAATGTGCTACTTCAGATGAGTTGGGGAAGAAGGGAGACCTATACCTGGTAAGCAGGGCAGCCCTGCACAGGAAGAGAACCCCCAGTACTGCTCATGGGTCTAAAGAAACCCATGGTGGGCAGCACAGACTGCCTCAACATAATCTGCCGGTAGCAGGGGAAGCTGCTAGTCCAGGTACACATCCAGGAGCTAGGGTTAAATGTTTTGAATGCAACCAGTGGAGCCATGTGGCATACAGGTGTCCACAAAGGCAAGGTAGGGAACCAAAGGTGAAGGAGCCAGTAGGTGGGAAAGCTGAAATGCCAATAGTAGGTTGTTTTGAGACAACAGGTGTACTAAACTACAATTCTGCAGATGTCCTGAGAGGGAAGAATTTGGATAAAGCAGTACCATGTGCTTACGCTGTTACACGCCGTCAGGCTAGGAGACAAGCATGTGGGTCTGGTAGCCTGGAGGAGATCCAGACAGACTGTATACTTGCAGCCAGGACTGGTGAGGTGGTTACTTCAGGTAGGGAGCTACTATGTAGCAATGAGACTGAATGTGATCCATAGCTGCTTGTGGGTACTGATGTTCCCATGGACAGAGGGACTGCAAAGGTAGAGGTGAGTAGTAGTAGTACCCAGGCTGACAGTGAAGCACCACTGTCAGAGGATGCCAGACTTCCTGTGGAAGGGGAGCTGGAAAGAGTTACAAGGAGAGAGTTGAGACAGGCTCATCTCTCAGACACTACATTGCAAGGCCTGAGGCAGGTAGCTAGGTAGGCACCTGATTCTCATGGAAAGGGGAAATCTGTATACTGGGACAAAGGGTTACTATATGGAGAGTGGATCCCAGAGGGATGGCTAGAAGGTGAGAGAGTACAACAGGTGGTAATGCCTAGAGCCTTCTGTCTGGTGCTTATACCCATCGCCCATGATATTCCCTTTGCAGGTCATATGGGCATAAAACATACAAAAAGGCATATTATGGAGAATGTCTATTGGCCTAGAATTTCCAGAGATGTAACAGGGTACTGCAGGGCCTGTGAGCAGTGCCAAAAAGCAGACAAGGCAGGAGACAAGGTGAGAGCTCCTTTGATGCCTTTGCCTGTGAATGACGAGCCATTTCAGAGGGTAGCTAAGGATATTATGGGTCCTCTGAGTACCTCAAGTCCCACAGGGAAAAAGTATATCCTAGTGGTAGTGGATTATGCTACACGATACCCTGAGGCAGTGGCTTTGTCCTCCATTGAGGCAGAGAAGGTGGCAAATGCTTTGTTAGAGATTTTCAGCAGGGTAGGTTTCCCAATAGAAATACTGACTGACAGAGGTGCCAATTTCATGTCAGGCCTGCTGGCTTGCCTGTGGAAGTCTTGTGGGGTGAAGCACATGAAGACCACCCCCTACCATCCCCAGACTAATGGTCTTGTTGAAGGGTTAAACTCTACAATCAAGTCCATGCTACAGGCATTTGCAGATCAGTTTAAGAGGGAGTGGGACAAATATTTACCCCATCTGCTGTTTGCTTACAGAGAGGCGCCCCTGGAATCCACAGTTTTTTCACCCTTTCAGTTGCTATATGGGCATAGTGTGAGGGGACCTCTAGATTTACTTCGAGATGAGTGGGAAGGTGAGTGTGAGTCTCACAAGGAGTCTGTTATGGCATACGTCCTAAACCTCAGGACAATGCTCAGGGAACTCATGAGCTTGGCCCAGGAGTACCTGGCAGAAGCTTAACAACAGAAAAAGATATGGTATGACAGGAATCCTCGAGCTAGAGAGTATGCTGTGGAGGAGCAGGTAATGGTTCTCATTCCTGTCAGACACAACAAGCAGCAAGCAGCTTGGAGGGTCCCTATAAGGTGGTAAGTAAGGCAAGTGATGTTAACTACATGGTGGAGCTGCTAGGCAGATGGCAGGGGCACAAATTGTACCATGTTAACATGATGAAACCTTACCATGGTAGTGAGACCCTTGTGCTGAGCATTTGCAGTGAAAGGCAGGGGGAGTCTGAGGGATATCTGGGGACTAATCTTCACAATGAGGCTTGGGCGGACACCTTGGTGGAAGAGGTAGCAGTGTCTCAGCAGCTATCTCCTACCCAGGTTCTAGAAATCTGAGCAGTGTTGCAGAAATTTGGGGACATGTTCACTGGGTAGCAAGGGTGCACCCATCTGGTGCAGCACCAGGTGGATATAGGACCCCAAAGGCCTATTAGGAAGGTTCCTTATAGGGTGCCTGAGAGAGTCAGACAGACCCTGAGGGAGGAGGTACAGGAGATGTTGGAACTAGGGGTGATTCAAGAGTCCAACTGTCCCTGGGCCTCCCCAGTGTTGCTGGTGCCAAAAAGGGATGGCAGCAATGGGTTCTGTCTGGACTACAAGAAATTAAATAGTCACACAGAGTCGGATGCTTACCCCATGCCTAGGACAGATGAGGTCCTAGAGCAGCTGGGTGGGGCTAAGTATCTTACAACCATTGATCTTACCAAGGGTTACTGGCAGGTGCCCCTGACTCTTAGTACTAGAGAGAAGTCAGCCTTTGTGACTCTGTTTGGCTTGTATGAGCTCACAAAGATTCCCTTTGGGATGAAAAATGCCCCAATGACTTTCCTGAGTCTGGTAGATAATATCCTAGCAGGAGCAGTTGGGTTTGTCCTTGCTTGCTTAGATGATTTTGCCATCTACAGCCATTTTTGGTCAGAGCACCTTCAGCATGTCAGGGAGGTGCTGGGCAGACTGCAGAGGGAAGGGTTGACCATTAAGCCGAGCAAATGTCAGGTGGGTATGGCAGAGGTCTCCTACCTAGGACATAGAGTAAGGAATGATAAGACAAGGCCAGAACCTGCCAAAGTGGAAGCCATTCAGGCATGGCCTGCATCTATTACTAAAAAGCAGGTGAGGGCATTTTAGGGACAGTAGGGTACTACAGAAAGTTTGTCCCCAGTTATAGTACCATAGCTGCTCCGCTCACAGACCTATCAAGGAAGAACAGGCCAGATAAGGTAGTGTGAACTCCAGCATGTGAGCAGGCATTCCAGAAGCTTAAAGAAGCTTTGCGAGGATCCCCTTTGTTAGCCAGTCCAGATTACAGCAAAGAATTTGTTGTGCTGGTGGATGCTTCAAACCATGGGCTGGGGGCTGTACTTAGCCAGATTTCTTCAGAGAGAGAAGAGCACCAAATGTTTTTTCTCAGTTGTAGTCTCAAACTCAGGGAGGAATGCTATGCAGCTGTAGACAATGAATGTTTAGCCATAGTGTGGGCATTGCAGAATCTCCAGCCTTATCTGTTTGGAAGGAAATTCACTGTTATGACAGATCACAACCCTCTAACATGGTAAAACAGAACCAGTAAGCAAAATGCCAAATTGCTAAGATGGAGCCTGGAGTTGCAAGCATATGATATGCCAGTGCAGCACCGCAGTGGGAGTAGCAACGCCAATGCCGATGGGCTCTCAAGACAGGGAATGGGGTAGGTATACTTAGATAGACCTAAACCTCTCAAGCGGCATTTCTCAAGGGTCACTTGAAAAACTACCAATTGGATAATAATATTGCACAGTAATAACTGGACACTCTTTTAAGAGCATTTGAGTAGCTGATAAGTATTAGCTGGGTGGTGGCAGTAATTACTGCCATATAGTCTGGGTAAAAGGGACACCACGGAAGAATCTGTGCCAGCCTTCCCCAGGAGTGTTTGTGTGGTTGTATAAACTCTTATCTCAAAGTGTGTGTGTGTGTGTGTGTGTGTGCATCAGCTACTTGGACAGGGACACGAAGCACTGGTTGGACTGAAAGGGTGCTGGAGATTTTAGCTTGCCTAGATAGGCTGAGATCTGGACCCTATAGCTGTGCCAGTGGGAAGTCTTATTGGGGACCTGGGGAGCAAGGGAGTGACCACCCCCAGACTGACTGTGATCTCTGTGTACTCTTAAGGGAAATTGCACTTTGCTGTGTGCATTTGTTATCCTTCCTCATATATGGTGTTAGTGGTGAGGATTGAGGCTCCTTGATTGCTGGGCCAGGGCATGGGCGTCACACTCCTTAAGGAGGCATTTGTGCCATGATGCTAGAGGTTAAAAAAAATATTTTTTATTTCTTAGATCTGTGGCAGTGGTTTTTGTTTTTGCTGATTTGTCTCCAGAGTGTTTTTTTTATATCTTAGTGCTGTCAGTATGTTAATGTATCAGTGCCCTACATGCATTTAACAATCACTATGTATCTCACTGCAAAATAAACACAGTATAATGCTGATTAGTGATCATGTAATAGGTGGATATGAAGAACAGCAATGGCTATATGCACAAGTACCTCTAAACACTGGATACAAGTATCTTATAACTAAAGCATCAACAGTCTTTTAGGCAGAAGTGCATTCCAGAAATAGCCCACATGCAAACAACAGTTCAGAGACAGCAGACACCCATTCAGTATATAAAAAGACAGGGGATACACAACAGCCAGACATACAAGGGGGCAATATCTGCTATACAAACAACAGGCAAAACACAATTTGCAATATTACCTTCAGAAAACATGAACTGCTATTAATACATATGTAAACATTTTCTAATAAAATACATACTGGTAATCATAGGAATTGTATGACATTTGCAGTTACCTTACAGATGCATGCTGGGTAATCTTGCATTAGTAATATTATACATAGAAATACAAATCAAGTCAGTAGTCTACCAATGCTCAGATCTATTCTAGGTAAAATCTGTGAAAATGTATGAGGGACACCTCTACACCTCTCTCCCTGCACTGCTCCACTAGCCTGTGCATCCACTCAATGCAGAAAGACCTGTTCCTTGCTCATTCTTCACCACCTACAAAAAATAAAAAGCATGTATGAAAGACAAAGGTTAGGCATTTATGAAATAACATGCAGTGAGCAACTCATGATCTCTACTTTATACACTGAATAACAGTACAGAATCTGCAAACTATTTTTTTTCTGTCACACACAATACTTTACATGTTGGAAGACTAATGAACACAGATTAGAGAAGTTCACATTCAGACCTGTGACTCTCAGCTATGTTCGCATTATAACCCTGACGCCTGCCTAGCTAATTCATGTCAGCAGTGACTGTATAGACAAACTTCAGTTAAACAAATCAAAGGTATGACTGTACAGGGATGGAGTAATAATGTGGGTCAGGGCTTCCACATTACATGGTGGTTAAACTGCAGTTCAACTTTCCCCATGTGATGTGCATTTGTAAAGCAAAACATGCAAGCCTGACTGCATATCAGCACAGTGGTCACAATAAAAAATCACAACCATAGCATTTCATAGTGATAGCTCAGACTGTGGAACACTTTCAAAGAACACGTCTGCTCTAAACAGACAACTACACCAGAATTCCTGTTTATGGCATACATCAAAGTGTCCATTAGGTAGGAGGGAAAGAAAGATGTACATAGATTTTGATGTTACATAAGAAATGATACATCATAAATGTCCCTGATATTTAAGGATGTAAGAGTCAAACTATACATTTGTGCATCTCACTCCATCCACATAAAAGTAGGAGAAGGGTGGTGAATTGGAGTTAATCAGGAATGACAGAGTTATACAGTACATTCACTTTGCCAATGTCATCATATTCCGCATTCCTGTATACTGTCACTGTCACACAGTAATAGTATTAACATGGAAAATGTGTCCTTGACTGTCATTGATTATTTCTGATTTTTTTCCTGATTGGTTGAGATGTGTGTTCCAAGTGTACAGAACTATCTCATTATTCCCAAAGCTTTACACATAAAACTGCAGTGAAATAGCAGGTCTTAGCAGAAAGAATATGGATACGAGAGATATTCATAGAAATGCAACAATTACGTTCTATAGTCATACGCATGTACAAAATACCTGAAAACATCAACAAACAGGTATCTATATAAGCATTTTCAAAACACTTACACATACACATAGATCAAGATTTGATCAAGATTTAATGAAAAATATTCCCTACATAGATTTGAACTCACAGGCAGCTATGATTTATGTATGTTTCTCTCTTGCTTAATCATTTGAACTAATATACAGCACATTAACTTCCTTCTTAACAAACTATATTGGATGTGTGTATCCGTATTCCTGCGGATAGTGGAGGACTACACAATTATCCAACACATAAATTCTATAGGCCTTCATGCTCCACATAACTGACAGGTAGCATCACGTTTTGCAATGTATGGTAGACATTCATAACTGCAGTGGTCTTAAAGTAATATGTTCAATAAACAGTTATTTAACAATGACATTCATTTTGTAAAGCAGAGTTGACTAGGGGATGTCTGTATGACTTATAATTCACACATATAAATGATACAGTGCAATAGTCCCTGAGTATTACAGGTAATGGAGAAATGCATTGTCATCAGTGGCCTAGGCACTTTAGCCGTCAGTGACAAATGGCCATAATGGATGCGTAAAATGATTTACTGGATAAGCTGGAAAAAACACAAGTCTAACGTTTGAAGTTATGTACTCAATAAATAATATTAAAGAAATAATCACCATGGGAATCAAACCCATAATTAGAAGGAGAACAGTCACCTTGCCTTTGTGATAATTCAGATTAGATCATTGTCAGAACAGCTAGATAATGAGGTTAAAAGGCATATGCCTGACATACGGATCACAGCTATATTTATGATTTCCTTAGGGATGTGCAGGTATACTTTGGATTATGACACTTACTATAGGCATCTACTGGCTGACCCTCTAGTGAAGATCCTCAGCATCCCTTTGATGTTGATCATTATAACAGTGACAAACCTGCACTCCAGTCTGGTAGATTTGTGTGCATCTTCGGTGCACCTTTGCAGTCTGGTTCCAGATGTCAGTCACTGTGAAGTTCAGTGGTCTGGCTCTCATGCGGTACTCCACTCCAGCATAGACAGTATCTGAGTGGTCTCCTCATTGTCCAGTTGGGCATTCAGACACATTGAAGCCTTCTCACAGTAGCTATGTTGATGATAATATGAAGATGCCAAACTTCCAACAATTGCTCACAAAGGTCCCACTCAGTTTGTAAGTAACAATGGTCTAATCTGTAAATGCATCAAAAAAAAAAAATTAAAAGTGGCACTTATGGAATGGTATTAGATTATTGGAGGGAAAAGGACACATGCTACATATGGTCCCATTTAACAATACCTATTGTGTATTTGCATGTACCAACTTCCCATTATACTGGCCTATTGGATAATGCACCGAACTTCGAGAACCTAAGCAGATGTGCGCAAATGGGATTCCAAAACCTTGAATGTTAATGAACCTCATTGATTATTTATGACACAAATGGGACATAAAAAAGCTGTGTGCACATAGGTGGCCTTACTCTCAGTATACCTAGTGCACAGGTAGATGAAAAGATAATGTTGCACCTGCTAGCATTGATGTGCTGGGATATGTTTCTCTCCTAATAGACCTATGGAATTTTTACTTCTTAGAAATGTATGTGTACATGCTTAAATTGATGCTTTTAGTGAAAACTGACAGCAGTACAAAAATGTATATGACTTACAATAAGTTATAGGATTAAGCTGTATGCATGCTCGTGGGTTCACCTGCATCACTAACAATCAAGGATTCTACATATGCACTTTTACAGATAAATGTAAAGAACACCAGTGATCAATGCATAAGGATGCACTAAGAAAGCATTCGCATATATTGCGACTCTGTACAGTCTGTGGTATACTTACGGAAACTGGCATATTCCAATGGTATCTGTACATTGTTATATAGTATGTAGTTGTAGTTGTGTTATGGATATTTATTTACTGATGCGTAGTAAAACATGTATTATAAATAGAACCTCAATAAAAATACATCTCTGTTTATATCTGGTTATCTTGTACCATCTGCGGTATGATTACAGATAATGAGGCTTTCATATAGGTTGCATAAGTCATTTAAATGCTATTGCACTGATACTTTCTGGTAAGAGTAATATAGTAGTAGTCATCATTGAATTTCATCCCATACAGATGAAACTGACTGTATAGCTATAGCTATTCATGCGTAACAGCTGAGGTTACTGTAATTGCTTGTTTCCACAGGTTATCTGTTTAGATTTATGTTGCATAACATCTACTGACAATGCAGTATGTGTGTGATAACCATCCAACCTTATTTTACACACATGTTATGAGTAGTACATTAATGTGAAGTGCATGCAGAATCTAATGACTTTATGACACAATGATGTTTGTTGGCCTTCCGCTAATATGATATCTGGTGTAATGGATTCAAATCGTACATGCAACCTCTACAGATAGCACAATTTATGATCTTGCTCTATGTCTTATGTATTCAGACATTGTTTTCATATAATGTATGTTGTTTTATATGATATGCTGGTATATGGGACAGGGACAATTTCATATAATTTTGCAGTTCAGAGGAAGGCAGAGAGGGTACATTGACATAATCTGTCAAGATAATCCTTTCCATATGTGGGCTTCCACATTAATCTAACCAGACGGTAAACTGTCTTCCAGATGGTAAACAGCTCTAGGGGCAACAATATTTTGCCACAGGAAAATGAGATTAATATTATAGATGTTCTGCACCAGCATGGATGGAGAGTACTTGGATGAGCAGGAAATACAGTTTGGAAGAATGAACTCTAGACTGACTTTTCTAACATGATTAATACAGTGGGAGGTCACAACAGATCAGGTGAGGCCTGTCCCTGACAGTGCTTTGACATGATCATTCATGTAGCCTGCAGGGTATGCTGGTACATGATTTCGAGAGATGCCAATAGTAGTGGCCCAGCTTTAACTCCCGCAGATAAGTTCACATTGTTTCTTGCATCTCTGCATACTGCAAACAGTGAGTGCTGCATACCAGGGAATGGGATAAAAGCAGGTGTGCTAGGCCATTCATGTATGTGTTATTTTGCATAATATTGCTGCATATATAGTACCCCAGTACAGACTGTTTTTGCATGCATATTCATGTATTGTTGTTTTGGTGCTGTAGCTGCATAAATGCAACCTTCACAGGGGGCACACATGCTGATGATGGCCATCATAAGTGTAATGACATGTTGCTGTATAACTTCAATATATACATAATAAACACTACAACCAACATGTGTAATATTGTCTGAATTCATTTGCACAGGTCCATCCACTTCTGTATGGCTGCAAGAAGTGACAGATGAGTGTCTCCATATACCATTACTATGCCATGTTATTACTTCTGCCTCTTGTCATGCCAGTAACATACTGATATCCCCTTGACATTGTAATCTACAGATACATCTTCTGGGGACATGAGCTGTGCAGGTGCACCTGCAGTCAGACCAGGTGTGGCTTCATGCCATGTTCATAGGCTGCAGCACTGTATAACACACCTCTACTGTATGAAATGAATGTCACTGTTTTTCAAACATAAGGACATCTGGTCAACATGTGCACAGTACATGACAAGATTATCACCATATCCTTTTACTGTGTTGAATATGTCACCATGTGCCTATGCCTTCATTAATGACTGTGCTTGTGTTGTCTGTATTTTCTCACTGCAGGATCTAAATTATGACACTCAAACTCACCACACAGGAAGAGTGTAACAGGTATGCTACCTCCTTTGTTTCCTGTGTGTCAGTGCTGTTGTCCTTTTGTTGTCATCCATTAATACTGTGTCAATCTGCTCCTGAATAGGACAGCTGCAATTAGTACTTCAGCCACAACCAAACTGATATGTGTGTATATATTACCTACAATGTGTTGCACTAGTGTTGGAATGGTACATGATGGTGAATATGCACTTACTAATACACTGTGGATGCCTTTATTTTCCTACAACAGTTGCATTTCAGCCCCCATCTCTAGAGCTGGATTCCCCATGAGGACACGTCTGGTGTGTCTTGTTTTGTTATTCCTCACATATGCCACGTATGTTGCCCAATGTAACATAATTGTCATCTCCCTGTTATACAGGTTTCATGGGCCACACTTGGACATGACCTCTTGGTAAGTCCTTAGTATCTATAACATTGTAGTGTTGTAGCATATATCAGTAATGATATCCATCATATGACATATGCCTGTTTACTGGACCTGTGCCATCTGTCTCTTCGTTTAGCATGTCCACTGCCTCTGCTAGCCTGTCCACTGATCTCAAGGTGGGATGTGATGTGTCTCACTATGATAGCATGGCCCTCGGAACACAGGACACAAGCTTGGTAATACAGTTTGGCCAAGATGGTCACAGTCATGTGGATGAGGCTATATTAGATGTGGAGAAAAACAGGCTCAGCCACTCTGATAATGTGAGAACATCAGATGGTAGGCCGGTTGAGGCCTATGGACCACAGTCCCATATTGAGTCTGCTGGAGGTTTTGACACAACAATACTTGTGCAGTAGATGTAGGTGTAGACAGTGTGCATGGGCGCATATCACAGGGTGTCTGCCTAATCCTACATGCAAATCAATGTTCCTAGTGATATAATGGATCTGACATTCATAAACTTTCCCATGGCATGGGTTATGTTGCACACCCAGAGCTGGATCATGGTCAAATGGGTCCCTAGGCATGGTAATAGATGAGGCCCCCCCAAATCCCCCCAGCACCCCCATTGGTCCCCAACATCCCCACCCCAGAGCCATCCCAGTGTCCCATTACTTGCTTTAGTCTCCTCAGTTACTGTAAAACACTGTTCAACCCCCTGAAACAGTGCATATTTTTTTTGTGTTTACATCTACAATGATTACAGACATTTGGCTTAATTTACATATTTTATTTCAAAGTTTATAGCACAAACACTGATAGCTATTTGCTAAACAAAACAAGAGAGTCTTGTAATGAAAGCAGACAGTACAAACATCACTAAACTTCTCTGCCTTTGAAACTCACATTCATCGAAATTGCTTTGAAAGCGTGGTGGATGTATTACATCTTTGGGTTGTTTCAAACCATTGCTTAACCTCAAACACCACGTCACACACCAACACTTGTAAAAGATGAAAAGAAATCCGTCGCTGTACCATAAAGGGCTGTCCTCCAGGCTAAACACCAAGGTCTGTCACCAGGCAACCGGTAATATAATGTCCAAGCACCGAATAATCCAAAAATAGTATTTATTAATCTGGTCACGACAAAATACACAGAGACCACAAATCGACACAAAACAAAAATGGAAATAGAACTGGTGATTGAGCGCGCTTTCGTCTTCACATAATAACCTTCATCAGAATCACAAACTCAATAGAAATTGAACACCTTAAATATACAAGCATTGCAAGCCACTATTGGTTGATTAATTAATTAATAAATTGGTTAATTGTTGCTCCAAACCAACTGAATGCTTAAAACCTTTTATATAATTATTACACATACAAGTCTTTTCTTATTTCATAAAATAACTTGTCGTATAAAAGTAACTTGTCATACAGTAAATAATAGTTCATTGATAAAACCTTCTAAAACAGGTACATCTGTAAATTATATGAATCAAAATGTGTTAAATAAAATAAAAAATAATAAAAATAACAATGAAAATAAATGTGTGTTTATGTCTATATACTTAATATATATTACTTGAGTATCTGTCAAAAAATTCCTTCCACTAATAATCAAATAATAATATTATAATAATATATGTACACTCACCAAATAAACGTTGACATTATGTAACAGTAAATAAAGATGTATATACATGTGTAACCACATGTATATATACTCAATTGATGAATTTTGGATATTAAATATTAAATATTGAATATTGGAATGTTGAAATATAAAATGTGTGTACATAAAACACTGGATATTGATTTCATATGACTACATAAATAAATAACTACATAGAAAA
Source organism: Protopterus annectens (assembly GCF_019279795.1). Lineage (NCBI taxonomy): Eukaryota > Metazoa > Chordata > Ceratodontiformes > Protopteridae > Protopterus > Protopterus annectens. The sequence continues at coordinate 307,531,142 of NC_056734.1, forward strand.
ATGGATAGAAACATGGTGCACTTAAATACATTAAATACATAGAATATATTAAATATTAAATAAATAAATATATGGTATGTAAAATATTGAATTAAAATAGTTACATTGAATTAAAATGGTTACATTAAAAGTTTCTTCATTTGGGGTTATTTGCTAAGAGCTTCAGGGCTGGTTTAATAGATAGATGGTCATTCATCCCCTTGGGACCGCAGACATCTAATTTAAGCTGCCAAATTAACTCTCTATATTCCAATAGAGATTCCCAGTCTCCACCCCTGTCACTCTTTTTCACCTCCTCCAATACCCAGAATTTGAAATTAGCTTTTTCACATATATTAGTATGTCTGAATAGGGCATTATTGTCATTCCTTCTAGTAATATCCCTCATATGCTCGTAAATACGTTTTCTAAGCTGACGTTCCGTCTTGCCCACGTAGTATCCTCCACAGGTGAGACAGTAAGCAAGGTAGACAACACCCTTAGTGTAACAGGTGAAGTACCCTTTGCTCCTAAGTTTTCTCCCTATACCTTTCACAAATATTTCCTTATTTCCAGAAATAAAGGAGCATTGCCCACACCTGCCACATCTATGTGTTCCACTCTTATTTATCACCCCCTTATCTTTTGGTAAATTTTTCTTCTCAAATAAATTCTTAAAATTAAGATTTTTCCTGTAAGTGAATTTTAAGGGTTGTTGAAAAATTGATGAATTATTAGACATCCTTGAAAAAATTTTCCAAACCTCATGTATGCCCCTTTGTATCCACTCACATCCCTTATGATATGTAAATATCAATCTCGGAATTTCCTCTTTATCAATACCAGTATGTTTAATTTTCCTGATGTTAGCCACATCCGAATTACATTTTAGCAGGGGTGGGTAATGTGTATTCCGTTTTTTCATTACCTCCCTTTTTACATTCTTAATTAATTCAATGGGATACCCCCTTTCCTTAAACAGACCCTGTATTTTCTCCATTTCATGTTTACATTCTATGTTGTCACTAGTCATCCTAGAAGCTCTGACCATTTGCCCCTTAATAATGTTCCTTCTCAAGTATAGGGGATGGTCACTTTGGAAATGTACATAAGAATTGGAAAAACAACTTTTCCTATAAACCTAGGATTTATATTGCTTATCTTCTCTATTCTTAGTTATAGTAATGTCAAGATAATTGGCATAATCTATATTATATTGATATGTAAACTCTAAAAAAATTAGTAGTCTTATGTATATATTGTATAAATTCCTTGATCAATGCTGTGTTACCATCCCAAACAATAAATATGTCATCCAAAAATCGAAAATATTGTTTGATGTATCTCCAAAATTGGGATTTAAATACAAATTCAAGTTCCCAGTAGAGCATAATAGTATTTGCATATATTGGGGCGCAGGCTGACCCCATAGCCACTCCCCCCCAATCTGATGGTAAATGTCTCCCTGGAAATAGATGAAGTTGTTTTTCAAGATAACTTATATATATTCTAATACTAATCTAAAATCAGTATTACTTAGGAACTTAAACTCTGTTAACATATCCTCAAACCATTTAAGACCAGTATTATGGGGTATTACTGAAAAAAGGTCTCTAACATCAATAGTAATAAAACCATAACTATCGTCGTAAGGAATATTATTGAATTTTTCCAAAAAATCCCATGAGTCTATTAGTATATGGGGGTAATAATGGTATAAAGGTTTCAGTTTATTGTCCACAAATATTGCTAAAGTCTGCGTCTTTGAACATTGGGATGTCACAATGGGCCTAAGTGGGGGATTTTGTGCATCCTTATGTATCTTTGGTATCCCAAAAATCTCCAGGATTACTGGTTTGGGAACCTTCAGAAAATTATATAAGTCAAGGTCAATGGATCCTTGAGTCAAATTATCTTCCAAATAAAGGTCAATTTTGTTATGCCAGATATTCATCTCATTCCTAGATGCAAGTTGGTATCTGTTGCCCTGATTCAAAATTTCAACCATCCTCTTGGTATAGTCCCAATGGTCCATCAAAACTACCCCACCCCCCTTATCGGGCTTCATAATCCTAATTCTCTCATTGCCCTGTAACATTTTCAACACTTTAACTTCTTCATCCGTTAAATTCACATATTCCTTTTCTACTTCATGTGATAAGTAACCTTCCCTAACCATATTTAAGGTACAGGTCTCAAAATTAAAAATGTCATTTTGTAGGGGTGGGTTAAAAGTACTTCTTCTTTTAAGCCCTTCCCTTGTGTTTACTTCTTCATTTTGAAATATAGTCTTTAAATTTAGCTTCCTAGCAAATAACTTGATGTCCAATAATATATTCTCAATCCTAGGTTTATGTACAGGTATAAATGAAAACCCCTTCGTAAAAAGATTAAAAAATTCAACTGTAACTTCTAAATCAGTAAAATTGTAAATATTAAAATTATCACGTGTAAAAATTTTACATGTGTTTGTCTCCACATGTTCAAGTGCACCAAAATCCACAGTGTCCCACAACACTGTTTCATTACTATCCTTTTTTGCATCGTTAACTTCTAAATGTAGCTCCACTCTGGAAAAATCTTCCTCACTAAGATTGTCATTGTCTATATAGGTATCCAAATAATATGAAGTATCTAATTCTACCAAATCAATTACCCCTCCTATCTGTATCTGTTCCCCCCTTGTTTCCTGTAGGAGTTGTCCCCTGTTGCCTCCGCATATGTGTAGGAACGATTCCGGTTCTGGTTCCTTAACCTTTCTGATCTTCGGGGTCCCTCCCCCACTTCTTCCCCTAAAGGGTCAACCTGGTTCATTGCATCACTATCATCAATGTCATTCATACTCATGTTCAAGCCTTGATTCCCATACCATGTGCTATTTTCCACAGTGGTATTCCTATATTGAATGGGTGAATTTCCCCTGTTATCCTTTCCATCATATCTCAAGTTCTGATACCTAAAGGACCTCCTATTAGTTTTATTCGGGTCAACATAAGCCCTTCCTTCTTGGTAATCACGTATGTCCCGATCAATTTTACTTAGTTTTCTTTTGTAATTACTAAACACATTACTGTCAACATCGTGAAGTACCTTGTAGTATATTTGTTTATTCTCTTTAATGGTAAAAAGTAGGTCATTACTAATTTCTTTCTGAATTACATCTATTCTTTTTTTACTGTCAGAAAGAATATCGGCATTACTACAAATCATAGCTTTTAAAATAAGAATACCACAGTCGTTAAGAATATCTGAAATGGTTTTAAATAACTCACCATTTCCCCGTATATTATTAGGATATTTATTTAGCCTAAGGCCTTTAGGCACAATCTTGCGCTCTACACACTGAGTTAAATACCAATTATCAAGGCTAAGATTTCTATATTTGTTCAGTTCAAGTTCTAAGGTCTTACATTTGTCCTTGTAAGAACTATAATCCTTGCATGTGTTGACCGTTTCGTCAACCGCCTTGGAAAACGATCGGTCAAGCCATTCCGTAAAATCCACATTACTATAACTGTCCAACCCTCGTTGCTTAGTCCGTGTATCAGCTCTGTTGGTGTAACCTCCACTCGAACCGGGTATGGTAATCTGTACTCCATGGTCGTTGTTAGAATCGTGACAGTTACCTTCCCCAATAACTCCGGTCCTCGCTCCCGACCTAGAAGTCATTTCCGGACTGCATTGTGCACAGGGAATAGATCCGCTGGAACCTGGTGACTGAACGGAACCTGTTGCTCCTTCCGAGTGAGCACGTACAAGCAGAACAAGTTGGCTTAGAAGTGAGTTGTCATTCTCCATGGGGATTCCCTCGTACCGACAATGGTTAAAAACAATTAAATTCAAACACCACGTCACACACCAACACTTGTAAAAGATGAAAAGAAATCCGTCGCTGTACCATAAAGGGCTGTCCTCCAGGCTAAACACCAAGGTCTGTCACCAGGCAACCGGCAATATAAAAATTGAAAGCGTGGTGGATGTATTACATCTTTGGGTTGTTTCAAACCATTGCTTCCCTGCACACATTTTTTGAACCATGCATAAATAAATGCATGTGTTCTTTGATTCACCTCCCTAATTATATTAAATTATATTCCTTGTTTAGTACATCACACTTGTTAGAGTGTATTTTAAATTTTTAGTTTTGAACATTTTTTCCAGTAAGCTGTGAAACAAAACATATGAACCATTAATGACAAGGCTACCCATTTCAAAAATATAACAGACCATTCAAAATGCTGTCATTATAATCCACCAATAACAGTCAGTATGCATAATGTCTGCTGAAGTAAAAATCATCCAAATAATTTCAACTTAAGAACTGAAACTAGCTTTGCATTTCAGTGCTTCATTTACAAATTCAGTGCCTGCTGTGCTGCTCTTGAAGAATAAAAGTTCCTATGCTACTTTAAAAAATAGCAGAACATTGAGCAACAGACATCAAAGTATGATAAGGTAAAGTAATACATGTGTATCTATGCAGGACATGCATGTAAATCAGACCCTGCTACCCATTTTACTACAGAGTTAACATCACAGTGCTTAATCATGCTGTGTATTCCTGTGTAACCTACAATCCCACTCATGTACTATAATACATCTCTCAGACATATATGGAAGTTACTGTGCAGAAAAGTATTGTATTATCTCACTTGTCAACCTTTCCTCCACAGCAATGGGCTCCAGACATGGCCAACTCTGGAGCTAGTTAAAGCAGCCTCTTCTTATCCTCCATCATGCAGGTGCATGGCCAGCAGAAAGTTGTCACAGTGTGACAGCCTGCAGGTCATTGGTCCTCTTTTTCACCTGTCCTGCATGTTCATCTCTTTCCTTTGACACTGTCTATTATCAAATCATGGCTGCCAGCTTCATTAGTATCCACATTAACCCAGTCTAGCACCACAGCCACTAATTCTGCTTTCCTCCACAGTCATAAGGAGGGCCCCATCTTTACACAAGGCCTGTAGAAGTTCCTTAGTCTATTTGGAGTGGTTATGTTTCCATTTTCATCTCACCACTGTAACATAAACTTAAAGAAAAATAAAATAGACAGATGTCTGCTGTATTGTACACTACAGCACAGGTGATGTAGTGTTCAATATAACATTACAGCACAGGTGCTAACACTGGCTTATTATTACATAGTCCACCAAGCGCAGATGATATTACAGGCAAATGGTGACCCAATCTGCAGACCACTTTTCATGAAAGCATACATACATGCATCCTGCTATATTGCAGTAAATATTAGGCACAGTTGGTAAATCTTTTGTGGTATACAAATATACTTGAAAATAAAAAAATACTTATTATTTAAATAAGATACAGGCCACAGAACATATACACAAGTGTGTGCATGCATGCGTGCACACCTGCTCTATTATTTGCACTCAGTGTTGTGGCAGTGCTGGATGACCATCATTCTCTCACTCTGCTCCATTTGCAATTTCCTGTGGTCCTGCTCCACTCTGCTTGCTCAAAATTCCTGCAGTGATGGCTGGCTTATATGTAATGTTATGAAATTATATTATCCTAGAGGTTTCTGCAGTTTGCTTAGAAGTCTCCCATGAGGCCTTAAAGCCCTATAGGTTTAATGGACTTCAGAATTTTTGTTTACAGATGATTTTATTTTTTATTGCCTCCTCAAGCCAATACCCCACCCACCCCAGAAAACACAAGGCCTATGCAACTACCTAGGTCACCTAGTGCTTGATCCAGCTCTGTGCACAACTATGTGTGCTGCATGAAGTACAGAGCCACAGACATGGCGAGGTCATGGCAGTAATGACTGCTCAGAATGAAAGTATATTATATGCGGCACTGTCCGTTGAATCCATGGTTATGGCAGTACTGCACCAGTGCCATAGCATAAGGAGGGTTCTGTGTGCCATGACTGTACTTTGCCATGTGTCACATGCGAGAGGCAATCCCCCTTTCAGTAGGTCAACCCTTGCCCATCGGGCATCAATGGCAATGCTGCAATGTGCTCACACATCTGCTGCTAGTCAATCCAGTATGGGCCCAGCAGTCAAGACCAGACAGTCAACTGACACCCATGCTCCTTCTCACAGTTTGTCACCACATGCTGGCGTCACTCCGTCAGTCTCCTCTGTTGAGCAACATGCGACCAGTGTTTCCTTATGTAGAAGGGACAGCTAGGACCACAGTGTGAGCCATCAGCAACTGCATTGGAGTAAGAATAACAGTTAATCCACTATGTCCTCTAGTGTCAGTCTCACCTCATGCTGGTGATGATGATTGCTGAGTACACCATTGAAGATGTCATCTGTCTGTGATTGTAGTGATGTCTGATGCCACTCACTTTTACTGACTTAGGCAACTACATTCAGTACATGATACATTATCCATACTATACATTCATATATGTTGCTTGTGATATTCACATCAGTTTTGCAGTATGTCATGACTTGCTTTCCTGTCTGCATCATTTGTTACTGGACAGATAGAGATGGTTTCACAAAAGTATGTCCACCGTTGTTCACCATACACAAATACACCACTATGAGTTTGTATACATACCTGTGGCCTGAGTTGATGATCCCTGTCATTATAGATTTGTATATATTCATACTGTTATAGATTATAATTATGTTATTATGTCTGATGCATAGTGTGCACATCTACTGGGTAATATCTGTTAGATGCAATCTGTGCTGCTGTGGTGGGGCAATACCTGAACATCAATGCTTAATCTGTGTACTTCTGCATGTGTGGCTTTTCATGACTCAGAGGTGTATGTCAAATCCTGCTGTGTTAATACAAACACAAACTGTTAAAACCAGAATGGTGGTCAGGAACAACAAAAAACTAGTATAATAAATATGACTAGTTTATTAACGGAACTTATAACAGAACTTTAAAATCACATTATAAAATCAATGATAAGTGCTTTCATCTTATTTTGGAAAACTTCCACGATGAGTGGTGTAAAAAACACACATCAATGGTAATAAAGACATATGATTCATAGAATGGGATTTCATCGATTTTTTTTTGTAAAAATTCTCATGAGTCACAACAAATGTGAGGTTCACATTATACCAAATCTTTCAATTTCACATCCAAATACTTAGTAATAGAATGGGTTATAGAGCCTCTAGCATCAACTATAAATCAAAAATATGGTTGTGAAGTGCTGTTATGGAGGTTAGGTACTCCAAAGATGATGGGTGCAGTTGGTTTATTTACAAAAAAGATAGTTGTGATCATCAACTGAGACGGGGGTTCAGTCATCATCTGACCGGTTTGAAGCATGGAATTGGGTATATAAGGCATGTCTCTTTTTCAAGTTTCAACAGATGCTGCTGTGTTGCCTGAGAATGCACTTGTGGCTATGTCTTCTTCCCCCTGTGTTCTCCTGCTCCTCCTCTGATATCTGTAGAATGTCATCTTCAGACATCTGATGTTCTTGGGGTAGTTCAACCACACCTGCAGTTTGAAGACAGCCATGTGTGGTTATTAGCATATTGTGTAGCACGACGCACACCGCTATCATCTCTGCTGCCTTCTCCGCTTTGTATTGCAGTCCACCTCCAGATGTGTCCAGACATCTGAATCTGGCTTTCGGGTCACCAAACATATATGCTATAGTGTTTCTTGTCATGGTATGTACTCTAGTTTAGTCCTCCTCTGCAGGGATGGAAGGTTCTCTCTATGGGGTCATTTGCCATGTCTCAAGTCGATAACCACAGTCACTTATGGGGAGGGGAAACGCATATGTTTTCATCATGCATAATGTTGACAGGAATGTATTTAGCTTACATACTAGCTGTGTTCCTGTACTTACCTAGTAGTAGTCCCTCAGGTATTTCACATTGTTGGAATGCACCCCTCAGACCACTTTCCCTCTATATGGCAGCATTATGGACACACCTGGGGTGTGTCATCACTATGTTAGTTATGCTTCTATCTGCTGTGCTAACCACCTGAAAGTTCGAGGATGGTCACCCCTGTACTATTAATTTATCTTTCTGCTTCTGGTTGTTCTGAGGTTTTATTAGGTATGTGGGTGTAGTCTATTGCAGCAATAATATAGAGGAAATTGGCGATGTTATAGAAATGGTGCATAATGTTTCACTGCTCCATGGGTGTAGATGGAAAGTGTATGTGTTTATCTACCTTGATGCACATCACTGCCAGGAAATGTGTGAGGATGCACCTGTCAGCTGTCTGTTGCATTCTTAGACCATCTGTCATATATTGTTGTATTGTATACCTATGCTCACACAGACTTTTGTTTCAGTTGACTCACAATGGATACAAACATGGGTAGGGTTCCCATGTTGCACACAGCTTGCACAATTTGTCTGCCCAGGCGGTACCTGTCAAGGATTTCTTGATCTAACAATTGGCTTAGCTGTAGCCTGGCTTCCTGTCTAACTGACTACCTTCTAAGCTGCACAATACTAGGCTAGGGGGCGTGGGCATTTAGGCTATAAGTTTTAGTTTTTTACGCCACCCCACTTCATAGGGGGAGGGGGCTATTATAATTATTTTGCTGTGCCTCTGTTGAGCAGTGACACTGAGGTAATCCCTGGGGTATATCTGCGATCTCCCATCCATTGGTCAAGATTTCTCTTGAACAAGGCCAGCGAGGTGCTCTGCCTCACATATACCGGGATTTTATTCCACAGCCATATCTTTCTTCATGCCTTGCAGTATCATAGCCTGTTGCACTTCATTCACTTCAGGTAGCATTTTATTTTCATTATTGCTACAGATTCCATAGGATTCCATGAAAGATAGCTTCCTTTCCTTGCATTGCACAATGTTATTCACAGGCGATTTTGGAACAAGAATCAGCATTGTACTTTGTTGCATTTAAGTTGCATTGGGCACACAGAATGCATTTTGGAATTCAGCTGGCATGTGTGAAGTCTCTAATTATTCTATGCCGAATAAATAAGTACTCAGACTGACTCTGGTGTGATTTTGAAATCACGTCTGCACTACATGCACTGAAATTTTCCTTCCGCATGCTGCTCCATAACTAGCTTTTATAATCCGGCCCAGGATCTCATGTTTACTAGGTATCTAATGCTCTGTGTGATGTTGGATACTAGACAAACCTATCCTTGCAGATGTACTCAGGTTTGCAATAAATCCATTCAGTATTTCAATGCTTTATATGATTGCATGGATCTTTTTATCCCAGATAGGTAGAGGTTGCCTCCATTATCAATCTCCCTCCCATAATTACAATGTAAATGCAGTATTGTCTGAAAAGCTTACAGCTGCCTTGTACTTTAGGTAAGCAAAGGCTTCATTGGACTGCTGAAATATATGTAGACAATCTGGTAATAAACATCCGAAGATGTGCTGGATACACAGTGACAGTTTTGAAGCCTTTTTCATGTAGAAATTGGAGTAGGGAAGCTAAACTTTTCTTACGGTCAGAACTTGCTTTTCATAATCATTTTCAAAATGAATCTTTCTTTCCAAATAGTTGATGTCTTTTTATCTCACAGGCCACACAAAGAATCTTCCTTTTCTAATGATAAGATAAAAATTGGACAATCACGTCTGGGATACACACCACATTGAGGAGGAGGAGGTGATAAAATCTTTGAGCCCTTTACAACTATAACTTAGCAGTAGATTCCAAGCTGAGCATAATTGAAATCCAGGCTTGAAAAATCAAAAATGTCTGTCTGCTTTGCTCCCCTCCTGTGATTTAAGCCATATTGTTTCTGCGTCCTCTGTTTTCCTGTTCATCTATCTTGTTATTTAAAGTTTGCATGAAGTCCAGTAGAAAGGCTATCTGGTGCACAGATTCCAAAGTGTTACTAAGCTATCTCTAACAGTGAAGATTCACTCTCTTACACTTGAGAATGCAAAGATGCTTGGAAAGTGTCCATTGATACTGTTATCTGTTGAACTGAACCTGATAATTGAGTTAAATCTGAAAGAGTGGGATCTGATAACTTCTGAATTAAGGTAGTATTTGTAGGGAAAACTTCACTTGACTATGTAGCTATGGGGGAAGCAGTTGAGTCGTGCTGCAGGTATGACCAGAGCTTCTTCAGGGGATGGTCTCATCTTCAGTGATTGCTTTTTCAGTTTCATAGACTCAATGTTGTTGTTGTTGTTTGCCACAGTGGAACTCTGGTCCGCTAATGATTGGCAGTAGATTTTTACAAAATGTCAAGGTGCTAGCTCGACACCCAACCTTCAAAGAAGGCACGCCCATTTATGCACACATATCTTTCGAACACTACCCAACCACGGGGAGGACATGTAGACTCCACACAGAAGGCACTCCCAAGCCACGCTGAGAATCGAACGGGAGAACCTCTTGCTGTGAGGTAAGAATGCTACCGCCGTACCACAGCAGCATCTAGTTTCATAGACTCAATAATGTAGCTAAATAGGTGATGTTAAGATTGCAGATAAAAATATAATCACACAACAGTGACAGTATTGTCTTTTATCTTATTTTTACAGCAATGATGACTGTATTGTCTTTTATCTTATTTTTACAGCAGTTTCACTCTAGTTTATTTTCCATGCTTTCATTGTTGCCTTCAGAAGCAGAAGTCTGTATAACTTACAAGCTTTGAGCACAGTCACAGGGAAATCACTTTATAAATGACCTTTTTCAGATTTGCAGTAGTATATAAACTGATGCACTTGTTTTATGATTATTCTTTTTAGACTAGACAGCTTATTTCATGATTTACATCATTCAGAAATTCCTTTTTGCTATTCCCTGATAGCTTGTGAACATAATTATAGCTACACATAAGTATTTATTTTCCCTCAGGCACATTGTTCAGTCTTTCTTTTAAATAGTTGTGATATAATAGTCTCAAAAATCCTCTCTCATCTTGTAACCTTTTCACACCCATTAATTTTAAGGTATGTTTTTCAGTTTGTACTTCCCATGAACATCATGAACATAATAACCTTCTCTCTGACATTTAAAATGCACTGAATTATTTCTGCAGCAGGTATTTTCTGACATTTGCATCTTTTGAAATGTTTAGGTACCACCTTTACTGGAAATGGATTAAAAAGTGATTTTCTTTCTTTTATTTTCCTTTACAAAGTTACTAAGCATTCATGATAAATTGTAGCACTGGCTTTTCTTTATTACAAGTGTAGTATATCAATGGTGTCATACCGGTTTTAAAACTGCTGCATACAGATATTACAAGTTAGAAAAGATGTGAGATTGCAATGTACATGCAACCGTTGTCCTGGACAAAGAAAATACAGAGAATCTTATCTGATAAAAGATGGTTCTTCAGGAGACAAATAAAGGCATGAGTTGATTTCTGTCATAAGACACTTACGTTTAAGTAATTTTGTATGCAGTTTACCTGAGAGGCAGATACAGAATTAGGAATGCAGTCAATCAGACTAAATTAGTCATGTGTCATATTTCCTCTAATAGAGCCTGACTGAGGTGGAATATAATTATCTAAAAACTGCTGTTGCCTTTCTGCCATACACACATTTATGGCAGTGGCTGTAACTGCACCTTATTAAACTTTAAGATGGGAATGAAAGGTTTATCAATATCTTTATTGTTTTTGCTGCTTTTACAAAACTCATCTCACGGTCAACTGCAACAAGGTAAATGAATATTATTTTTAAAATGTTAATAATATTTAGTATTGCTATTGGTGTATACTATTGGTGTATACTCTAAACTTGTGAAGGTGTTGACATATCTGTTATGAAGTATTTTTACATGTCTCAGTAATGACTGATTATAAAGATTAATTTTTTACTGCTCATATATCAGAAAGGATATTAATATAATGTATACATTTATTAAGTATTACAAGTGCAATACAGTGTAGCTAATACTAGCAGTTTGCTGCAGTAATATAAAAGCACAAGAAGATGTAAAAGTGTGCGGGACATACATTTCGTAACCTGATATCTTTTAATATTGTGCATGTATATCATTTTGCATATGTAGCTGACGTCAGCATAATAAGACAATGATCTATTGTAACCTCTTTTATTTCTTATGTTAGTTATAAAAAATCATTATTTCCATATTTTACCTTGTAGTTATGTTCTAACATTGTTGAAAATATATAAAAGTTGCTGATAGAAGAGAAAAAACTATAAAGTAAAAGTTGCTGATAGAAGAATACTTGTGACAATTTTTTGTACTTATTTTAATAATAATCCTTGACTGAATTGTGATAGTCCTTGATTTATCCATGTTTATATGGTTTGATTGCAACAAAGTGTTGAGGCGCAGTCTAACACTGATGGATACAAAACTCTCAAACAAAAATCCTTCCTAGGTACAGCACTATGTTTTGGCATTTATTGTTATTTGCTAGATTGAGGACTCTCACTATTGCATTTTTTACATCTGAAAATAAATACAATTATATACAAGATTAGTAGATATGTTGTGTTTTTATTAAACAAAAAAGCCGACATTTATTTAAAATTACAAAAAGTTATGAATAAATCTCACAAAAATTTAAGATGTAACTGTTTATTGATTTTTATATATAAAAGTATAATGCTGGTACAGTCTTTACAAAAATTACAAAATTCTGTTCAAAATTGTTGCTATGAAATGTTAGACTGTTTGTGATATTCCTTTTGGTTCAACAACCTAGAGTGTATTGTGCAAACCCGCTTCATGCAGCTATGCTTAATGTAAACTGGACTTCCATTTCAGTGATCAGGGTAACTCTGTCATGGTAGGATGAGACCTACCTGGAGTGCTAGTGAAGACTGTATGCAAATATGGCAGTCTAGGTGTCTAGTTAAATCTAATTAGCAATATTGTTTTCATTGAAACTCTTTGCTAGGATTGAAACAGCATGGTAAGTTAATTAAAAGAATAACTCTGCAGCGTTATTGGAGGAACAAAGTGAAAAAGTAGACAGTGTATACCAGTTAAGTCTTATGGCAGAAGTAAGGCTGTTAACAGTGCTTAAGTATTGCAAACCCATGTGTGCTGGAGCATACGAGATGGAGCATTCATGTGTGTGTGTGTATTTGTGTGTGTGTGTGTGTGTGTGTGTGTGTGTATATGTGTGTGTGTGTGTGTCTGTGCTTGTAGGAGCATGCTTGCAGCTGTCTTATTATATGCATATGTCTGACCATAGACCATAGAAGTATGCATGTGTGCATGTCTGTAGGGACCTGGACAATGGCATTACGTAGGTTTATAGGTAGAACATTTGGGGCAGGTAGCTCTAATTGCACTAGTGTTTGATTCAGAGACATGATCATGAGCCAGTAATAGTATACTGCTCACTGTGGCTTTATAATTTCACCAAATTGCAGAATATCAGCTTCATACTACTGGATACCACAGCACTGATAGGATTGCACTGGTAGCATAATGTCTCTGTATCTAGGCATAGGCAGCCTATGTAAGAAACCAAATGGAGATCTACATGGTCATTATAATCTGACATACCATTCAGTTCTATGAACATTAACTGAATATATTTTTTTAAAGTGTGAATTTTTTTATATATCCTTTTTTGACCAAGTTAGTCCCACTAGACTTGTAACCTCTTTTCAGGAGAGACCCGAGGTGGTATTTATAATACTAGTGAGAATTTGGCCACAACTTCAATGAATATCCCCTTACATTTTTCAATAGGTATTAAAGGATCTTTCACTTGTACCTGAGCTACTACCAACTCAAGCAGGTGGGACCTTGTTTGACATCTCATCCAAAGGACAGCATACACTGGAGTGCAGGACCCCTTTAATGCTGTACTGCAATGTCAGCAATTTGAAAATTAATCTAATTACCTGGAAGGGGAATAGAACCCACAGCCCTATCTTCCAGCATCAAAAGTGACTGTGCTACGTATTGATTAATTTACACTAAAAGAGTCAATGGCCCTGAAAAAAAAAATGAGTTATGAGTGTATTGGTAATATAGTTTGCCATAGATACAAGAAAGAAATGCTGAAACATCCAGAAGTTAGTATCACAATACTTCTCATATTTTCACAAGTATTTAAAAAGCCCCATTTAATGGTGTGGCACTTAAAATCCTTAAAACCTACCTGGGTATAAATATGGTTCCAAGGGATTTCTGTGTTACATGGACTATAGGGATGGAAATGACAATGTTAGATTTTTTTAAACAAATGTCAGGATATTCAAGAAACTACTTGTTGCATGCTTGTTGTGTATTTTGATTAATATTTTAAGCTTAATATTTACTAAATTAATGAATTGGCATGACAATGTGTTAAAGTAGCATCAGTGTTTAAGTCATTCTCAGTTTTCGGGCTTGTTATTTGAGTTTAACCCCACTCTTGATGCAGATCTTCCTGCATTGAAACAGATGTCAAAGCTAATGGTTCTTGTCTAGGCCAAAAGCAATCCTATTTATTAAACCAGTACAAACATGGGGTAGTAGATATTGTCAACCTACACACACATGTTCAGGAGTGATTTTAACAAATACTTTTGAGTAATCTCAAGAAATAAATTATATGTTTTTCTGAATTATCACCATATGCTTTTCACCATTATAGTCTACAGTGCTTAATATAATTTTGAATTTTGTGTTGTGCACGTGTTCCTAAATAACATGTGGCTTCTGCTGTAGAATCTTTCAAGATTTTTAAATCTTAGACATTGCGCTTATCTTCACAAATGGGATGGCAGTAAGGTCAGTAGTGATGTAGGTTTCTTGACATGAAACTAAACTACATTTCAACCCCCATATTGCCCATCTGTTAAGGCATTTGAAAATCCAGTTATTTGTGATTTACACCTGTAACAATCTAATGTGTTTAGGACTATTTCTTTTAATTTAAATAATAAAGAAGCACAGGTAATGCCAGAGCTGTATCTAACAATGGGTAACCTAGATCTGTTGCCTAGAACCCGCTGTAAAAACATTCTTCCAAGTGCAAAACATTTTTATTGATGTATTTTTTTCTGATAAGTTATTAGGCCATAGATTTGAGAGAGGGTCAATTTAAAGCTAATGTGAACACAAACGAAACTGAATGGCAAGGAGATTAAAAGTAGACTACATTCCTGGCTTGAATGAAATTGTTAACATTATGTTTCTCACTGATGTTCAACCTTGGAGTTGGTATATATAATTGGGGGGATACAAAATGTCAACAATCCCACCCATACACAAACTCAAACTCAATGTTTTTGCAGGTGGGAAGCACCCTTGCAATGCTAATTACATATACCAACTCCGAGGTGACACAATAGTGGGGAAAGGGCAAACATTTTCCTTAGTACAAGTTCAATTTTCTCATTATTTTTGAGTTAAGATATTTTTGTGTTTAGATATTTGTGGGTTTAGATATTTTTAGATATTATTTGATTTTACATATTTTTGAATTCAGATCTTTTTGTCAATATTAGGTATTTAGATATTAGTGAGTTTAGATCATTTTTGGTAAACCAATATCCTACACTTAATCTAACCTTCATTTAATTGACAGTCAGAAGACGGTTTGCATAATATTGACATTGCAAAATGTTGGCAAGGTAAAAATTTCTAAACACAAAATACTGAAAAAATTGAAGGTATGCAAAGGAAAGGTTTTGGCCTTTCCCCACTGCTGTGTGATGTCAGAGTTAGTATATATAAGTAGTATGTTGTGGGGGGGTGCTTGCTTCTTTGCAAAAATGTTAATAAAATGTGGTTTAATTTTGTCAAATTGTTTAATGATTTTCTATGAGGTTAACGTCTGTCACGTGTTCAATGATTTTGCAAGGGGGGCAAGCTCTCCTGCACCTCCACACCCCCTATTAATTATACATACCAACTGGAAGATCACACAATAGTGGGGAAAGGGCATAAACCCTTCCCTAGTATAACTTCTATCTTACCAATATTTATGTTGTGTTAATATTTTGCAGTTTTGCACTAGTTTAGATATTGGACAGTCAGTCTTTTGACTGCCAATTAAATGAGGATTAGATTATTTGTAAGTAACTCATATATATATATAAAAGAACTGACTTTCTCTAAAATGCTAATTATGATTTTATTATGCAAAATATAGGAGAGTCAAAAGGGGAGTAAGCTTCCCATTTTACTCATGGACTCCATAACTTTTAACTCTGCTTTGCCTTCACTGACCAGGTCACTACTCCGTACAAAAGTACTGGTTGCACCACTGTTTTGTGCACTTTACTTTTGTCAAACGCTAACTCTGACGTTCTGTGACAGTTGGCTACACACCACTGATTCTATTTTTGACCTCCTCATTCGAGACCTACCTATACACATCCACCCCTGCTTGATATCTGAAGTTATTAATTTATTATACTGTTTTCCATTCTATCCATCTCAGATTTCAGCTTCTTCTGATTTCCTCCATTTGCTACCATAACAACTGTGTTGTCTGTACTCACTTTCATCACTTGTGCTGTTAGTATTGCATTTTATTTCGCTCTCATTTTCCGTAGTTCCTGTTCAGAGTCTTATTGTAATGTCACACCATCTGCAAAGAGCAGCTTTATTGATCTGTCCTCTCAATGACCTATATGCTAATGTAATTAATGACCAGTGGAGGAATTAATCAGCAGCGGGCTCAGAGCTGAACCGTGATGTACACCCGTTCTCAGTGGGAACCTCTCTATGAGTCTGATCCCTGTTCACAATTAAGTCATTTGGTTCATGTACATAGCTTGCACTAATTATACTAATTTTCCTAGGACTTTGGACCGTTGTAAGAATGTCCAAATCAACTTTTTGGGATCTTGTCTTATGCCTTTATTAAGTCTAGGAATGTCCAGTTAGACTCTTTCCTTATCTCCAGCTTTGACTCCATTATCTGTCTAACTGCAAACATCAGACTGAATTTTCTGCCTCATGATCTGAGTCCAAACTGCTCATCTTCCATCTTATTTTTTAGTACTGTACATATTCCTTTATCAATAACCCTCTGCAGCACTTTCATCGAGTGACAGGAGACTGCCCCCTTTGTTCTTGTACCCCGAAACTAAACCATTTATTCTCCAATTATCTAGGATACACTTTTTGATCCATACTGCTATGAGTACCGTTAGGAGTCATTTCTTTCCTAACTCCCCTAACATCTTGATCATATCTGACATGGCCTCATCTGAGGGTCCTGTTTCCCTGATATCATTTCTTTAATGCTCTTCTTACTCCTTCCAGGATGGCTGGTTCTTCCTCTTTTGTCATAGTTGGTATATAGAGCAGTACAGCTTTCATGGAGTTTTCGTCATTCAGAAAAAGCTGGAAGTGATGTGGACAGATGAGCAGGTTCTTGCTGGCATCCCTTATGGAGGATCTCTTATTGTCATCTTCTTTATTTTTGTGTCTTTGACTTGCCACTAGATAGAGTTTCTTTGTGCCATCTACTGAGTCACTTTTCAATAACTGGTAGCATGCCTCTGAGTCCTTGTTCTTTGCTATTGCAACTGCTTCATTAGTCTTTGTTGGGCAACCAGTATTCTTTCTTAGACTAGTATGTCATTTCTGTCTTTTTTTATCTACTAATTTATCTAGCATTCCCTCTTTCATTTGTTACATTCCCGGACTTCTGAATTTCATCACCAAATTTCTTTATGCACCTCATTTCAACATACCTGACCTGAATGCACATCTGTTCTGTTCTGTGGTCTTCACACATTGTGTTTTAAGAAAACATTGTCGTTTGTCTTTGACTCCACCTGCATTCTCTACTCCCTGAGTATTTAATTGAACTCATGGTCTCATTCCAGTTAACTTCCATGTCTTCAGTCCAGTCTCTCTGACCTTAGAGCCTTCTCCTAGGACTGTCTGCAGTTGATTGTAGTCATTAGTGACTTATGCTGTGGACCAACTGTTTCACTGGGATGACTTTGTTGTCTTTGCTTTTACCCATATGCCCTTTCCTTAATAAGAGAAAGTGTAACTGACTTACATGTTGACCGTTCTTGTACAAGTGATCTTGTGACTGTCTGTCTGTCTGTCTTGGTGAACTATGTGTTAACCACAATCAACCCATTTGTTAGTCAGAAGTCTAGAATGGCCTCCACTTCTTTATTCCTGTTGTTTTATGTATGTGGACCCTGGCAGTTTTCATATACTGTTCTGCTCATCTGTCTGTATTGATATGAGCACTGATTTCTCCCATTATCGAAACCAACTCATGTTTTCCTACTTTATCTATTAGGCCCTGCAACTCTGCCTGAATGTACTCCTTTCCTTGTCATCCCAATCCTGCTATGGGGCACAGGATGAGATTAAATATCTAGTGGCCAAGATTCTGTCCTTATTTCTCAAGACTTTACTCACTGTCATCAGAAGATACTACCTCACTTTAATTACCACACCATTCTAGAACTGCATTCTACTCCCCCCCCCCCCCAAAGCCCAGTGACTTTGCTTCACTACCCTTCCAATTTGTGTCTTGGATACAAATGATGTCCAGTCTCCTTCTTACCATCATGTCATCCACCTACAGGCTGTGTCCTGTGTCTGTCATTAAACTTATAATCACTGTAGCAAAAGGTAGCTTAATTTTGGCAGATTGAGTGATGTTATGTACATTTTTTACACAGAGCTATTCATGGTAACCAGAGCTTGGCAACTGGACACCAGTCAGCAAGTAACATTATTCCAGAGCTGCTAGACTTTATGAAAAGCACATACTGGCCAGTAGAGACACACAAACCCTTACCACAATCAACAGAGATCCCTAGCATTGTCTAGAGTTGCAACCCACTTATCACTTGTAAATATGCATGCTCATTAATGGCAGAATTAGTCAACATGACCAAATCAGCTAGAGAAAGTTGCTAGTCCATTGACTGGCAAGTCATGATATGTTGTGCAGCCTGTGATTATGTTCTCCTATCTAGTGGAAGCAGTTAAACTATGCACCTCTTCTCCAGATGCAGACTACCTTGGCTCTGTGCTGCTGCCCATCGCTCCATTCAATTTTGGGTATACTCTTTTGGCATAGTTCTCAAGTCTGAGTTGGGAACATCTAGTACATTTTTTGGAAACTCAGACATGGGGAGAACATGCAAGCTCCACAGCGGCATTGGCCAGAGGTCAGGCTTGAAGACTAACTTGTGCTTGAGAGGTGAAGGCCTTAAGCATTATGGCAACTGTGTCATATTCTGAAAATAATCATTGTCTTCAAAATCTGAAGACAAATTGTAAATATTGCTATTCTGAATATATTTTGTCTATCAAAGCAATTCATTCCATCCGTTCTAATTTCAAACTTTATGTGTTCTGTAACTGCGTTACTTATTTTTTAATTTATGTTTTGCTTTTTGTGCCAGGCCATTTCTGAAGAGGGGCACTGTATTTCTCTCTCTCTCTCTCTCTCTCTCTCTATATATATATATATATATATATATATATATATATATATACACATGCACATACATATATGGGTCCAGACCATATGATCTACTACAGTGCAGAATGGGAAAATGTCCCTCTTCCTCACTGTAGTGCGATGTCGGAGTGGGTATATTTAAGTTATGGGGGGTGTGGGGCAGAGCCCCCCTGCTAACAGTTTAAGGTAATTATTTGTTGTGTTTTATGTGTTTATTTTACGCAGTCGGCTTTTCAAAAGTTGATTATATGGTCTCGGCCATATGAAAGTTGACTTTCTGAAAAGTCGACCATGTAAAGTAGACCCATATATATAGTGATAAACTAATCTAAGAGCTTTACTCTAACCCACATTCCCTTGCATACACAGTCCTACTCCTATGCTGAAATTGTCAGTTTATCCAGAACATTAAAATCTGAAATCCACACCTATGTGACCTAGACACATTCACTTTTCCTTTTTTCAGCCCTTCCATTAATTGATAATGAGCTCTCTCAATGAATTTCCCAAGCACTAAAAGATGAGGCTAGAGCACTTACAACTGTATGCATTTCATCCTTGTAATCATACTGTTTAAGGTCTGTGGGAACTGTGGAAAAAATCTGTATGATATAATATGAGTTTATAGCCATTAACACCACTTCTCTGTGCATTACCATTCTTACAGCTAGCAGTTACCTACAGCTTCAAAGTTGTAATACACAAGGTTTCAAAGAAACACTAAATTAGATTATAATGGGTATCCTGCCATGTAAGCAAGCACTGTGGCCACTTCATCCTCACTACTGAGCAGATGATATTTTTGGTCTCTGAAGTCACTAATTACTGTGTATGAAAACATGCACTGATTTGATGTGCAGTACCTCAGCAAAAAACATATACATTTTTTTTCCATAATAAATTTTTATTGATATATATTTTCAAAATACAATAAAATCACACACATAATTCACTACTATTACTATCAAAACTATATACAATATCTACATTAAATGCTTCCATATAAAAACCGTCATTAATCCAAAAAAGAAGACACCAGGGAAGAAAAACAAAGCCAAAACATTTGCAGAAGTACTTTACGTCCATACATATCATACATATTTTCAAAACATTGTTTCCTCCACATATACATCCAAACTTTAATATATTCCTAATAACAGTATTATGCTAATATAATGTTAAAAACCTTTTCCCATATTTTCGGATTATTAATATTTTTGTTACTTTGCTTCAGGAATAATTTATGTGTTAATATATGCTTTATAGCCACAAGCTTGAAATTATCCCATGATGTCTTATCTGGTTCTAACCAATTTGTAGCTATATATAACTTCATCAGCAAAAAAATATTCATACATATTATAGTTTGTGACCTAGAGAGCTCTCTTGGAGGAACATGTAGAATCATAAATTCCCATGATAACGTTGAACTTTGATAACCCATCTTTTGTAGTTGTGTTCTAAGAGAGTTCCAAAGTTTATATATACACTTGCAGCTCCAGAACATATGAAGAAGATCCGCCATTTGATTTGTGCAATATGGACAAGTTGGAGAATTCCTAGGATTAAATTTATGTGACCTAAGACGAGTATAATAAGCATTATTCCAAATCATCAACTGCGTATACATCAACTTTTGAAAAGAGACCAATTTTATTGTTAAATCAATTGCTTTTAATACCTGATTATCTGCTACTGTCATTTTGTTTACCCAATACCCTGACAACAGAATTTTTTCCTGGTAATTTAAATCTTTAATTAATTTATTTGTTGTTGTTATAAATTTGACCTCCTGTTGGAGAGCCTGCCACAATTCAGAGCATTTATCCACAATTCCAACTACCGGTTTAAAGTTTTCAAAATGACTCAGAGCAAGTTCTCTGATTTGTCTCATGACAACCATATAACTCTTAGGAAGATTCAATTCCTGCCTAACTTGCGAAGCCGATAAATGAAATTTATTAAAAACATCAGTCAGAGTCAAATTAACTATTAATGGGAATTTACTAAGATCAATCAACTGATTATTTAGTTTAAAATTGGGATTCCTATGGAAAGGCTGAAAAAACATCATATATTGCAACAAGTCTACTGATTGGAATACATTTTGCAAAGATGACACATATGTTTTTAAGTGGTCCATAATCCCTTACTTTATCAAGCTACTTTTATCCAAAAAGGGTAAAGCTTTAGGATTTATGTTCCGATCTAAAATATGCTTGTAATTCAAGACCACCCAAGTTGGTATCCATTTTGTACTAATTACCTCGTAATTAGCAATTCTTAAACACCTGTTGGCGTTCACAATTAAATAGTATACTTCAAAATTCGGTAACTCAAGTCCTCCTCTACTCTTCGAGGTCATTAGCAAAAAACATATTTTAATCTGAGAAGAAATTGCATAATAGAAAAGGCAAGATGATACATTTTAATTCAAATGCAATTCATGAACTCATGTTGAGTAGTGAATTAACAGCTTTTACTAATTATATCATATGAAGACATTCAGTGGATGCATGCTTAGCTGCAGCACTTCAGTAAAGTTTATTGTGTAAAACAGTTTAAATTGTGTTTATTATTTATGTGATACTTTATGATACCACTGAACGGGAGTCAGTGACCACTCAAGTCATGCATGACTTTTGCAAATAATAATATAAATAACTGTTGTGAAAAAATGTATAATATTAAAGTTGAGAAGGACTATCAGATGAACAATGACAGCAGACAATGCATCACACAGCAAAGCCCGCAGATATCACCGCATGCATCTGTTATGCTCTATTTGTTTTTTCAATTAAGGAAACAATAACTTGAAAGGCATGGTCCACAGTTCTGGACTAGAAACTGCCTCTTTACCTGTGAAGCCTTATGCATGGGCTTGACACATGGTGTCCCTTGATATTGCGGATGGCTGGTCACCATTACTCATATTTAGAGTGGAACCAGGAGCTGCAGAAGTAGCATGGATCTTTTCACAATGAGACTAGTGCAAGATTATGCTGTGCAGAATGCAACATGCACAAACATCCTGCACATAGTAGCTTGGTCATAGTGAATGGCACCCCAGCATCATACAAGCATCTGAAATGGCTCTTCAGGAGGGAGAAAGCCTGCGCAATGACAATACACATCTGGGACAGGGATGTTTTATAGTATCATAGGTGCTTACTAGGCAAACAAACACAAGGGCTTTTTTAAGCCTAGCCATGCATCCCAAATCTCTGACAAGTTCTCATACCCTTGAAATGTGTAATCAGGGCTTTGGAAGATGAAACATTTACAAGCAGAAGTCTGGGAAATGAACTATTTATGTAGAGACATAGGTGACAAACCAGAGATGAATTTCCTGTTCCCCATCCAGTTGTCCAAGTTGCACTTGAACTGGGTTAGGGAGGAACTCTGCTTCACATGGATGGGGAGCCTGTTCCATACTCAGTGTAGTCTCTGAGATACATACCTGTCTGTTCAGCAAGTCCTATTTAAATCACAGGCAAGACTTAAGTCTTAGAATGGGTAATTCTGGTGCTGTTTGTTTTTTGGATATGTAGGAGGTCCATTAGAGTGGGGTCTGACAATACCCTATATGCCAGTCATAGATCTCTGCTCAAAAGCCTGTAGGAGACAGAATACAGTGATATGGCCTTGAGGCAGTCTGCATAGGTTCTGCTCTCTATTCTTTTAGTGAGGAACCTCTGTGGAGGTTCCAGTTATTGGATAAATACCAAAGGGGGCATTGTACTCAATGATAGGTCTGATGAATGCCAAATACAGTGGAACAATGACTTCCTTGGACTTAGATGCCATAAATTTGTTTATAAGTTGTGCAACATAGAATAATTTCCTTACCAGTGTAGACACGTGATGACAAAGGCTAGATTACTATCTATATGTGTCTTTAAGTCCCTGACTACTGGGTCAGCTCTAAGGAGTGTGTTGCCAATATGATAGTTACCAGGGATGGATGACTTCCCAAAGGATACTATTATGCATTTCTTGGCAGTTAGTTTTAGTCCATGATTCTGACACCAGTTGTTTGCCTGTGTCAGCCCCTCCTGGAGAACATTTGTATCAGTGAGAGATTCAATGACAGCTCCTAATTTGCAATCATCTGCAAATTTAGTCAGCCAAAGACCACTGACATTGTCTTTGACCCTGTATGCCAGTCACAGATCTCCCCTCTAAAGCCTGTAGGAGACAGAATACAGTACTGGGCCTTGAGGCAGTCTGCATAGGACATTTTACTTATGCCCTGTATTCTTTTAGTGAGGAAAATCTGTGGACATTCCAATTGTTGGATATGCCTGGTTTGGTACTAAAGGGGGCATTGCCCTCAGTTATAAGTCTGATGAATTCTGAATACAGTGAAATAATGACTTCCTTGGACTTGGATGCCATACCTTTGTTTATAAGTTGCACAACATAGAATGATTTTGTCACTACTGTAGACATATGATGATCAAAGACTAGATTCCTATCTATAGAAAGTCAATAATACAAGCGATATCCTGGACATCCAAGAAGTTTAATGTGGATACCAAAAAACGAACCAAGACAACAAACCAAAAATAAAGCAATTAAAATACAGTTAGAATTCCACAAATACTAAGCGCTTTCACCCGCTCGATTACCTGCGGTTTCATCAGAGTACATCTTACACTTCATTGCACCAGCTTATATACTAACAAAATAACCAATAATTCAATTATTCTTAATTAGATTGGTTAAGGGTATAAAACCTAATTATGTGTTTCTAAAATCATAAGTGTTGTTTGATACCACTGAGACAACAACAACAACAATGCTGAGTAAAATTTCCTTGTTTATAAGTAGTTTAAGTTGAGGGCTATTTTACTAATAAAAGTTAAAAACTGTCATAAGTATATTATAAATATTTTAATCCAATATATATGTTAAATGTATATAATTTAAATATAAATTAAATATTAGTAAGTTTAATATAAAATAATTATGTAAATGTGCCATCAAGTCGTTCTTTATAATATAAATATTGTTTTATATAAATAACATATTGTATAAATACAAAAATAAATAAATTAACCAAAATTGATAGAATTAAAAAATAAATAACAATAAATATAACCTTACATTAATAAATTTGTGGTTATATAATGGTATGTATAAACTTATTTATTTACAATTATATAATTAAATATAAATATATAAATATTAATATTATACTCCAAGGTTTTTTATTTATTCGATCCATAAATTCTAACCTTAAAATATTTAAAATGTATAAAATTCTTAAAAGCTACATGCAAAACAATATTCATAGACTTTCATTCTAATTATGTTTAAATGTATTATATGAAATTCCAGTTAGACACTTATAGATTTTTGTTTTAAAATACTTGCAATGCTAATATGGCCATTCAAGCCTGGTGCTGTACCAGCAAGTTGCCACAAGCATTCTTTAGTTAAAAGCAAGTTATCCAAATCCCCTTCTTTTTCCCCTGGGTTGTAAATTCTATCAATAATAAAAAAGATGAATCTTTTATAATTAACACATGTGGTACTATGTATGTAGAGGGCATTTGTTTCTTTTTTGTTTTTCACATCTCTGACGTGTTCCATTATCCTATTGTGTAATTTTCTCTTAGTCTTACCTATGTAATACGCTGGGCATGAAATACAACTGGCCATATAAATAACCCATTTTGTATTGCAGTTACATATACCAGGGCATTTAAGTGTTTTTCCATAGTTATACACGGTACAATAAGGTCCATCATTTATGTATTTACAACTTTTACAAAATCCACATTTTTTCATTCTGGATGTAGTCTCTCCTTGTACCCTGCTTTCAAACATCTCTTTCATATTCATGCCCCTACTGTATGTAATTGTCGGGTATAAGCCTAGTATTTCTTTGACTTCCCAGCTGTTGTTTATTACACTTTTCCATGTGTCATTTAATATTGTCATTATTGCTTTAGAATTTGTATTATATGGTAAAATAAATGAATCCTTTTTATTGTTTAAGTCTTGTTCCTTAGGTCTCATGTATTCCCCACTAATAATTATAGGTTTATACTTTGTGTCCCTATCTCTCAAAACCTCTTTGGTCAGGGAATCTAACAAATTTAGTGGGTAACCTCTATCAATAAACATGTCTTGCAAGTATTTGATTTCATCCTCAAAATTATGGTCTTCACTGATAATACGAGAAAGTCTAACTAGTTGGCCTTTCACCAAATTTCTTTTTTGAAAATGGGGATGATTACTGTCGTAATGTAAATAACTATTTGAGTAAGTTTTTTTACGAAAGATGTTAGATTCTATCCTACCATTTTTATTATACATTCTGATGTCTAAGTAGTCACATTGATCGTGGTTTATTTGAAAAGTAAACTTTAGAAAATTAGTACTGTTGTTTAAGAAATGTATAAATTGTTGTATTTCTCCTTCTTCTCCCTTCCAAAAAACCAATATGTCATCTAAAAATCTTACATATAAAATAATTTTCTCCCAGAAGTGCGATACAAATACTTGTTCGATCTCCCAAAGTGCTAAAACCAAGTTAGCATAAATGGGGGCACATCTGGCCCCCATAGCAACACCTGTACATTGTTTATAGTGTTCTCCTTCCAAGATGACGTAATTGTTATTTAATATCATTTCCATAAAGTCTACTAACAGTTTTCTTTTAACAGTGTGATGTCCACTGTATTTTTCCAATTTTCCAAAATCTAATTAAGAATAATTGAATTATTGGTTATTTTGTTAGTATATAAGCTGGTGCAATGAAGTGTAAGATGTACTCTGATGAAACCCGCAGGTAATCGAGCGGGTGAAAGCGCTTAGTATTTGTGGAATTCTAACTGTATTTTAATTGCTTTATTTTTGGTTTGTTGTCTTGGTTCGTTTTTTGGTATCCACATTAAACTTCTTGGATGTCCAGGATATCGCTTGTGTTATAGATTCCTATCTATGTGTGTTCCTAAGTCCCTGACTATTGAGACAACTCTAAGAGGTGTGTTGTCAATATGATAGTTATCAGGGGTGGATGGCTTCCCAAAGTATACCATTATGCATTTCTTGGCATTTAGTTTTAGTCCATGGCTCTGACAGTAGTGATTTGTCTGTGTTAACCCCTCCTGGAGAAAATTTATGTCAGTGTGAGATTCAATGACAGCTCCTAATTTGCAATCATCTGCAAAATTTAGTCAGCCAGAGACCATTGACATCGGCCTTGATTCAGAGAAGTAAATGCCAAAAAGGAGCAGTCCAAGGACTGTTTCTTCAAGGTCTCCACTTCTGACTGGTTTCTTTGTAGAGGTAGACTCCTCAATTCTAACTTCCTGGGTCTTGTCTATGAGCTAGTTGGCTATCCACTGGGTGACATATGAGATTGTACCTAACCTCTTGAGTTTGTCAACAATGCCCGATTGGAGTATTGTGTCAAATGTCTTGGCCAGGTCAAGGTAGGCAGTCTGAACCATTTTTCTTTCATCCATTGCTTTGTTTACCGTCTCAAAGAAGTCCACCAAGATGGGTAGACATGATCTGCCCTTGATGAAACCAAACTGCTTTGGGTCCAGTGTCTGCAGGTTTACTATATCTCTATTGATCATTTCCATGATAATTCTTTCCATGGCTTTACATGTAAGACTAATGAGACTTATGGGTCTGTAGTTTACAGGGTCTGTAGATGGCCCACCGTTGTGCAGAGGGATGACTGCTGTTGTTCTTCATTCATAAGGCACAAAGCCTGTTTGGAGCTACAGATAAATAGTAATTCCAGAGGTCCTGGCATGTCATGTTTCATGCTATTGAGAAGGCATCCCATTATATTGTCTGGGCTCACTGATGCAGTGTTCTTGGTCTTAAAGAGAGCATTAAGGACCTGTTCCCTAGTGATAGTAGGGGGAATTATATATGATGGTATTTCCTGAGGGACGGTTGAGGGGAAGAGATGGGTAAAGTTGGAACCAAATTTATCAGTCAGGAGGTTTGCTATATTATCTGGCTGATGAGGTCTGCACACAATTGTGTATTGCATTTGAGGTCACAGACATAGCTAAAAAATCCTTTGTGGTTGTCCTTGGCCTGGGAGGCCAAACGTACCTCAAATGTGACTTTGGTAGACTTCATTTGCCCTCTGAGTATTTTGTTTAGCTTGATGAAAGTGCTTTTATCATGCGGGGTGTTTTACTTCCTAATATTTGCCATGATTTTCTTCCTCCTGCTATTAAGCCTATTGATTTTGTGATTCCACTAGGGCGGTTTGTTTTTTAAGTTAGTTCTGTACTTCTTCCTAGTGGGTACAGCTGCCTCTATGCAGCTATTAAAATACATGTACAGGGTTTATCTGACCAGTTCTGCATAGGCAGCAGTGTCCTTAGGGTTTATGGGTATTGAAATTTTGCCAGGTTATCACTTAATAGTGGGAGGTTAGCCTTCAGTAGCTACATTTGGAATTCTTACTCGTGTCATGAGCCATGGCTCCAGTGGATATCCAGCATCACCTGAAACACAAAAAAAGAGAGAGAGAGAGAAGGTTGGGAGAGACAAAACAAAGAAAAGCAATTTATTATTCTGCAATACATTTTGTAATGAATAACTACTTAAAATACAATAAAAAAAGAAAAAAAAAAACCTTACAAACCACATGACCATTGGGCATCCTACCTTGTAAGAGGAGGCAGTAGAGTGAGCTATTGTGCTAGATATTGGAGTCACGTGCATGGCCAGGATGTTGGGCAGAGACATTAGTGATGCATCCCCATGCATCATATACTACCTTACAATTGATGGAATGGTAGCCCTTCTTATTGCAGTACCACTCCCCTGTGGACAGAAGGGGCTGTAATTGCAACATGGTACAATCTATTGCACTGAGTACATCAGAGGAAACATGCCAACCCCTAAAAGGCACTCATAGTCATAGCTCATTCCTAAGATGATACTGGGAGTGGATGTACTATCCACATTTGCCAAGAATACATCCAGCAACTGCTGCAGTATCCATGAGGCAGAAGTCTGTCAGATCACCATTGTGAGCCTAGTCTGTCTCTGAAAGGTTCTTGTGCCAGGTACAGTGAGGGCTATAAATACCTTAGTTTTCACAGTGATATGAAGTCCATGGATTTCTCCTGTACTCCTATGGAGGTCATACATACCCAGTAAGAACTTTGTAATATCCCTCTGCACTCTGAACCTGTTAAGTAGCTTCTGATTTTCAAAGTTATAGTAAGTTATCCACTGCCTATATTTCCGTCTTCTTGGCTGTAGAGTGCTACTAGATGCAGGTGGTTTTGGCTTGACTAAGTCAATCAGCACACACCTGGAAATAACAATCACCAGCATCTCTGCCCAACTTCCTACCCATGCACATGACTCCAATATCTGACACAATAGCTCACTCTACTACCTCTTCCCCCCTAATAAAGTGAAGAAAGTCATCAGGCTGACTTTAATCGCATGCTGCTACCAGTTAATTAGTGGGGCATTTGAATGAAAGCACAGAGACATAACTAAAAGCAGGTGCATTAAAGGTCAATCATGTACATTAATGGAGTTTAAAAGCAGGTGCACTAAAGGTCAGTCATGTACATTAATGGAGTTTAAAAGCAGGTGCACTAAAGGTCAATCATGTACATTAATGGAGTTTAAAAGCAGGTGCACTAAAGGTCAGTCATGTACATTAATGGAGTTTAAAAGCAGGTGCACTAAAGGTCAATCATGTACATTAATGGAGTTTGTACAAGAAAGCATGAGAAGGCAATATGTTGAGAGATTCTCCTTAGTAACAATGATCTCAGTTGGTCTATATAAGCAGCAGATGTTTGGGGCTTGCAGGACATATTTTTTTTGCAGTCTTCACTGAGGATCTTATGGGCTATGACTGATGTGCTGTGACTTGATAACAGTACTAATGGAGCTTCATTTGGAAAAAATAGACCTACACTTAAAATAGCTTACTAACACTAAAAGCACGTCTCCCAGTAGAATTAAAAAAAAGTGTGGTAGGTGTTCAAGTCATATACCCACCTCATAAAAGATAATTGAATCCAGAGGACTGGGGAAAAACAAGCAAAAGGCAAATAAACCAAACCTAGTTTTGATTTAACTATGGAAATAACTGTTAGCATGTCTAAGTTGTTAATCTTTTCTACCCAGGTCCCCACAAAAAAGGCACCACCCACTACCCTAACCTAGAAACCAAAGTAATTGCATAGGTGAATAAATGTACTAATTGTCTGCACCATACCTCTCAACCTGGAAATATCAAAAATCTGGACAAGGCCCATGAAAAATAGGTACAAATTTGTACGCTGATTAATGTAAAATTTGCATACATAATTACACAACTCCACCTACTCCAATGGAATTGTAGGATACATCGTTTCAAACGCAGACCAGAACAGAGCCAAAATATAGCACCAGAGACTCCCTGTAACCATTCCAATGTCCCATTACCTGGCTATTTCACATCATTTATCATAAACACTAATGTGTGCATACTGCTTTACTACAATGATTATTTGGATTTTATTTTTTACATTTTATAGCACAATGCACAAACAGTAATAGATATCTGGCTGCTAAACAAAGCAATACTGTCTCAATGAAAATAGATTCTCTGCCCTTGAAACTCTCATTCGCTGAAACAGCATTGAAACCCACAGATTAACTTTGGGCTGTATTCATATCAGAAGCCCCTTGCACACAAAACAAGAAACATATATGCGTTCTTTGATATACAAGGAATATAATAAAATCAGGAAGGTGTAATACAGCACACTTGCTAGACTTAAGTTAGAGCGCATTTTAAATTTATTTTTTAAACATTTTTACAGTAGGCAATGAAACAAAATGCATGAACAAATAATGACAAAACTGCCTTATTCAGAACACTTCCATGATAATCTACTTATACACACACTATATATATATATATATATATATATATATATATATATATATATATATATATATATATATATATATATATATATATATATATATATATATATATAAATCACAGTAGTGTAAGCCATAGGCATGTTGCACAGCTTCTTGCACTTATTTTTAATTGGGGGGAGGCAAAAGGCAAAAAAAACAGGGACGCATTTTAAACATTGCTTGAATATAGTATCACCATGCATTTCTCTGCCAAGTCTTGAACCAAGGTATCTCTACACTACAGTCAGAACAACGTACCACTAAACCAAATCAATAGTTTGCTGAAAGACAGGAAGACAAACTTAAATGGCTATCATTTAGTGAATTCGGTTCACACTCTCAATCTCTTAGCACAAATAAACAGAACAAAGCCAATAATGGGGGAATACAGCCCCAAACCATTTCAAATGCTGATCTTATAAACTTAAAACAAAACCTTTTATTCTAGCAATTTTCTACCATTTATTTTATGAAGAATATGAAGCTTGAAATTGAAATACAAAATACCATTACTCTGTTTAGCCAACAATGCAATGCCTGTTACCATGAGCCACTCTGAATGCATGTTTTCATGTACCCACACCTTGTTGAGGTCGCACTCGCACATTCTCTCAGAGGGTACTCATTAGATGAGAATGGTCTTATTTCCCTCTTATGGTGCTGCCTTCACAAGAGCATAAGCTGCCATTTTAACTAAAATTATCTTGGGCACAGTCAGTGCTAAAGCTAATATTTTGAAGACCTGGCTGAAAATTACATGCCTTTTTTCACAAGGACTACTTCTGGCAGGGTTTCACGACATAATACACACACACACACACACACACACACACACACACACACACACACACACACACACACACACACACACACACACTTTCTTCCTTACCTGTTTCCCCCGCATAGCAAAGCAAAAGTCCCTCTCTCGGCAGCATAAAGCAAAGCAGAAGAAGCAAGTCAGCAGTTCTACGTCCGTCTCTCAGCAGCATTTTCAAGGCAAAGCACTTCCCGGCAGTGAAGTCCCTCTCTCGGCAGCATATCTCCTTATCCAGCAGTCCTTCTTCCCTCTCTAGGCAGCATAAGCAAAGCTTCTTCCCTCGAAACAAGTCAGCAGTTCTGAGTCCCTCTGTCGGCAGCATTTTCAAAACACACAGCAGTTCCCGCCTGCACGCAGCCAGCCGGAAATGATGACATGAGCTCCTTGAGCTCAATTCCGACTGGCTGGTAGTGCTGTTGGAGCTGACGTCACTGCGCACGTGATGACGTCAGTTCCGACAGCGAAAAATTTCAAAAAATAAAAAAAACAGCAGCAAAGAAATCGGAAATGAAGGGGTGCCACTCGGGAATCGTGGCACCCCTTCATTTGGACCCCAAAACTCGGTAAAAACCGAGTAATTCAGAATGGTTGGGAGGTCTGGTCTGCAGTGCAGCAAACTTATTTATAGTTGTAGTATTTGATAAGAATATGCACTGTCAAAAAACAAATACAACTCAGCAAGATGAGAGCCCATAAACAATATAATAATGCATTGTTCTGAAATAATGCCTCTTATACACAGTGTTCCAGCCTTGCAAGTAATAATGCCCAACAAGGTATGTGTTATTGTGGAAATAACACCTGCACAGGGGTGTTGTGAGGCCCAATGCCAATGGGATATCTGTAAAATTGTTGTGTTTTACTTACTTATTTTTTATTACTATATTTTTGATATAAAATAGTTCTTCTGTCTAATGTATCATACTTGCCATAGTATATTTTAAGGGTGTTGGAGGAAGCATTTTACATCTGAAATATAACACTTTAAAAAAATACCCAGGTATTTACTTTATTTTTGGTCCCTTACTCCTAAAACGTTTGGTTTGTTCCCAATATTGGTGAGTGAAGTTACTAAATGATGACATACATTTGAATTTCAGACATTTATTTCCTTTATTTCCTTATTTAAGAAAGTTTTTAATTTTATAAAAGCAATAATTATTTATTTATTTATTTATTTTAACATTATTTTACCAGGATAAATCCAACTGGACACAAAGTGTTCATTTTCAGTGGAGTCCTGGGGAGAAAAGCTCCAAGGAAGTTAACAGAGTGCATACATGGTTTAGATAACAATAAAAAACTGGTATACAAGGTAAGATAAACAAAGAAGTACAAGAACAATTTTGTAAAACAATAAGATATTCAAACAATAAGATACTCAGGAGTAGAACCCCTATTTGCAATATTTACAAAAAAAGTACATATCAGGTGAGTATATTAGGTAAGAATATAGTGTATGCAATGGAGGCATACAGCGGGTCACTTATGTGGAGTAGTAGGTCTTCAAGGGGGGGTCTTTGCAGTTGCAGAGAGGGTTAGCATTGAGGTGTGAATTAAGAAGGCCCTTGAAGGTGCTTGTGTGACTTTGTAGCCTGAGTTCAGGTGGGAGGGTGTTCCATACTTTAGCAACATCATAAGAGATTAGGGCCGCCCCAGTGCTGTTATTGCATGGGTTGCTTTCAATCAGGTTTTTGTTACATGAACGTAATTCATATTTTTGCACCCTTGTATATTGTCAGAATCACATTGCCATCACATAAACACTATCCCCTTATTATTTATTTTGTGTTTTTATACTTCCTTCTATCCCCATCCCTTCTTCGATGACCATGGTTTTCTTTAAGCTAACATATCTTAATCATCTCCATTTGTATTATACAAATAATTCGTTGCATCTCCTTTCACACAGTACTGTTATTTGATATAAACAATGTTTTGCCCATTTATAAAATTCATATTTCCTTCTTATCATATACTTCCCATGCTATATCATGTCCTTATGTAAAGCCGCGGTGGTGCAGCGGTAGCGTTGTTGCCTCACAGCAAGAGGTTCTCCTGTTTGATTCTCAGTTGGAGTGTCTTCTTGTGGAGTCTGCATGTCCTCCCCATTGTCGAGTGGCATTTGAAAGACATGCGTGAATGGGCGTGCCATTGTTGAAGGTTGGGTGTCGGGCTGGCAACTCAGCAACATAAAAATCTACTGCCAATCATTAGCGGACAGGAGTTCCGCTGTGGCAACCCCTAACCGGGAAAAGACAAATAACAACCATATCATATTCTTATTAATATGTCTGAATCCTTCCTGTTTATACTCATTTTTAAACTTTCTCCAAAACATTTTATTCTTCTTGCATTCCAAAGCAATATGCTTTTCCTTTCCTTAGTTACTTTACATTTCTCATTAACTTTTACTGGTAATTTATCCAGCAACTTCCCATAGAAAATACCGTCTCATAAAATATCTCAAACATTTTCCTTCTGTTTTTTACAGCATTCTTTACTTCTTTATTTAATTCCATGGATATCCCAAGTAACATTTACACATGATTACCAGGACAGTGGAGGCAAATGAAATCTGGGTACAAAAGTGTGCAAATACAAGTAAAAAGCTCAAGTGTAAAAAGATAAAAAATCTAAATAAATATATGAAAAAAATAACAATACAGACAGTATATAACATAAAAAATTCAATCACATAGGTTAAAGCAAAAGACATAGTAGAAGGTAGATACAGTCAGTTTTAAAGTAGCAGGTTTCAATGTAGTAGTTACCTTTCCAAGGAGCAGAAGATTATGAGTTACAGAAGCTTTACAATATTTACAAGGAGGAGTAAGTAGAGAGAGAGTACATAGAGGTAGAGAGAGAAATAGAGTGAAAGAGCATTGATCAAGGAG
The DNA here is from genome assembly GCF_019279795.1 of Protopterus annectens. Taxonomy (NCBI): domain Eukaryota; kingdom Metazoa; phylum Chordata; order Ceratodontiformes; family Protopteridae; genus Protopterus; species Protopterus annectens. Next base: position 307,565,080 of record NC_056734.1, read on the forward strand.
AGAAAAAGAGAGAAAAAGAAGATAGTATTAGGGTAGGAGTTGTAGAAAGGATGTAAAGGGTGTAGAGGAAGATATTTTATGTATGTAAGCAGTCATGTTTAGATTTAGAGGATAAGTATAAGGAAGTGTTGGATTTAAGATAAAAGAAGAATTGAGGTGCTCATGCTTCCAAGAAAGGAGAGAAAGAAGGTTCCTCCTGGGGCCAAGAGAGTAGGAGAGAGCGAGCTGGCCAGCAGGGGATTGGCAGGTGGTGATTAAATTTTGGATGTTCAGATCTAAGAGAGATGTTTGGGGTGTAGGGCGGGAAGGATGTTTGAAGGGGGCTGGGCATTTTTCAGGCATTTTATTAATTTGGGAGCAGTGGTTAGTTGTGAGGTAGGTAGTTAGGAGTAGCCAGTTCAGTAGAGTCAGGGAAAGTAGGGTGTGAGAAGAGTACTAGAAGATTTAGGGATTTTTAGCAAATTTAGAGATTTTATTATAGCAGATTTCGAGTTTAGTGAGACAGGGAGAAGACAGTTAGTAGTAAGGAGGCTAGAGTAGTAGAGAGATAGGTAATGAATAAGGAAGGAAATTGAGAGAGAGCTGAGTATGAGCAGAAGTTCGTATAGCTATAGAGCATTTTTTTTGTTGGTTTTTTTATTTTTTGTTGTATGTGGCTATCAAATTTGAGGTGCTCGTCTATAGTGATGCCAAGGAGTTTTGCAGATGGGACCACCTCTATGGTTGTTATGATATTGTTATCATTCCATTTTTATTTTAGTCAATTTTACTGAATTTTAAATTCCATACCTCAATTTTACTTTCACATTGGTCCCCTTATATATTTCCGCACATCATTTTTATATTTCTTCTTACTTCACATAACATTTTTCTATCATTTTGTTTCTCTCCCTCTTTCTTTTACATTCTTTATTACCCTAAACAGTTCCATAGATGCTAAATAAGGGTCTACTACAGGTACTCACATATTAGTACTTTGCAAACCACTTACCCACTGCCATGTGCTCAAAAAAGCATGTGCTTGAAATCCCAGGAGCCTGAATTCCTATTTCTGCATAGCCCTTCTAACGCCCAATCATAAACATGGCACAGTCCTACCAGTAACTTAAACTCTAAAACTAAAACTCCTACAAGAACCTAAACTTGAAAACTAAAGCTCCTATTCATTTCCCAACCTGACTCCTCACTTCCAAACCTTAAACCTAAATCTCCAACCCCTCCACTTAAACCTAACTTACTCAATTGCTCTCTAAGCCTAAAACTCCTTTCCTGTTCTGTTAACCTAAAACTCCACCCCCTTCCATAATCCTAATTTAACTTGTTCCCTAATCCTAAATTCCCTCTCCTTAACCTTAAACACCCCTTCCTGCTCTGTAGTCCTAACCCCCCCACCTGCTCCCACCCCCTCAGATGCTTGCCTATTCTCATATTCATGTACCAGCTTGAGCAGCAGCCTACAAGAGTTACAAGGCCCTCAAATCCATTTTGAAGTCAGTGGATTTGTGTGTTTGGGACTCAAATGTCTGTAATGAGCTCATTTGATATAGTATATTTTTTTAAATTCAAACCTCATCTATCTTTTTTTATTATATGTCACTCCACTTTTAGCTGGGTTGAATCCTGACCCCCAAGTAAAACTGAAATAAATACCTCCTACAGATCTTTTGGTATCTTAGGGGGCTATATATATGTAAATACAGGGTTCCTAAATATAATAGAAGATGCAATCCTTCGAATGCATCTTGATCAAACTTGAAAACACAAAACAACAAAATAGCGAAATGGCATACAAGTGATTTCTTTCCCTGGGAAAGAAGTCGCTTGGCCACCTCCGTTACTTTTCCGTTTTCATCATTGTAGTGTGATCTCGGAGTTGGTATATTTAAGTAAGGGGTGCCCCACACTTTATTTAATGTTTTGAAGTTTTTATTTTTATTTATTTATTATTTTGTGGAACAGTGATTTTTTTTCCCTGGGGAAAACAAATCGCTGTTCTGAGTGTTCGGGATTGTAAGCTTTCACGTACATGGGGTCAATAAATCAGCATTCACTTTTTTAAGCGTTCGCTGATTTAATAAAGGCCCTATATACATACATCTATATATCTATGTCTATATCTATATTGATCTATGTATGTATATATATATATATATATATATATATATATATATATATATATATATATATATGTACATCCCCACCAAGATATGCTAGTTTTCCCAATAATTAACATGTAAACATTTTTTCTTAAGTGATAAATTCTTTTCCACCAAACCACTAATGTTTTAATTTCTTCCATAATTTCTCTCCATTGTCCTATTATACTTTCATGCTTTCTGAATTAACACGAAACAACAAAATAGCGAAATGGCATACAAGTGATTTCTTTCCCTGGGAAAGAAGTCGCTTGGCCACCTCCGTTACTTTACCGTTTTCATCATTGTAGTGCAATCTCGGATTTTATATATTTAAGTAAGGGGTGCCCCACACTTTATTTAATGTTTTGAAGTTTTTATTTTTATTTATTTATTTATTATTTTGTGAAACAGTGATTTTTTTCCCTGGGAAAAAAAATCGCTGTTCTGAGTGTTCGGGATTGTAAGCTTTCACTTACATGGGGTCAATAAATCAGCATTTACTTTTTTAAGCATTCGCTGATTTAATAAAAGCCCTATATACATACATCTATATATCTATGTCTATATCTATATTGATCTATCTATGTATATATATATATATATATATGTACATCCCCACCAAGATATGCTAGTTTTCCCAATAATTAACATGTAAACATTTTTTCTTAAGTGATAAATACTTTTCCACCAAACCACTAATGTTTTAATTTCTTCCATAATTTCTCTCCATTGTCCTATTATACTTTCATGCTTTCTGAATTAAACTAAAACTTTTCTTTTCTTAATTTCTCCAAGCCTCTTATTCTTCAATTTGCTTAATTATAATTCATTTTTAACAATTTCAGCCTTCCCACAATCTCTCTCATCCAAACCTCATTTTATCCACAATAACCAAATCATCTGCATTTGAAAAACTAATTATTACAATTCTTTTCTACGTCTCCCATCTTGCTTCTCTCATGCCACAAGTGCACATGTATTATTGCTTTCAACACCAATACAAAAAAAGACACTTCTCTTCCATCTTCTGTCCTTCAAGATAAACCTAAAACTGTCTTGCCTCCAGGTATCACACAAGTCCAAGTCATAAAATGTGTATCAAAAGCAACAAATGCTGCATGGATGGGTCCTGCCAGTGTCCCTGGATGCATCTTAATTGCTTGAAGCATAACTTAGTCACATTCCTAACAACATTTTTTAATCTCAGCTCCATGCAGGTTTTGTATCAAGTGAGGGAAGAACATCTACAGTCATTCCCCTGCATAACAGAGGACATACCACAAACCCAAGCAATTACTGACCCATAAGTCTAAGCAGCCTTATATGCAAAGCCATGGAAAGACTTATCATGGAACTAATAATCAGGACACAGGAAAACTCCAAAGACTGGATCTATCTCAGATTGGATTCATCAAGGACATTCTCAACCTGGTGGAATTTTTGTAAAGGTATTCACAGTAGTGGATGAAAGCAAAACAGTAAACACTGCATTCCTCAACCTGGCCAAAACTTTTGACATAATTCCCTACTCAGGCATTGTAGAAAAGCTAAATACACTGGGAATAAACCCCTACTGAATTGTCAATTGACTCTTAAATAGAATGTAGGAAATGAAAATAGGGGAAGGTATCTCCAGAAAAAGACCAGTGACCAGTAGAGACCCCTAGGATTTTGGGCTGCTACCGCTCCTGCTTGACATCTACTTTTCTGAAGTAAAAAACAGTATCAAAGGGTTCTGGTTGATGATATTTGCAGATGACTGCAAGCTAGTAGCAGTCATTGAACCCCCAAATGACCCCGCTATCCTGCAAGAAGGGTCATCCCAAACACAAGACTGATGCCAAAATCATGGACTGAAACGAAATGCCAAACAATTCATTATGGTATCCTTTGGGAAGTCTTTTATCCTGGTAACTGTAGCATTAAGAATATGCCCCTAAGAGTTGATCCAGTCATTCAGATGTGAGAACTTATGTGGACAGTAACCTAACAATTTGGCCAACATGTCTCGATTGATGTAAGAAAGTCCTTCTATTTTACACCTAATAAACAAGGGATTATGTCTAGCTCTAAGGTGTCATTGCCCTTCTTTACTCAGCCCTCATTAGGTCAGTCATTGAATATAATGCCCCCTTTGGCATATTTCTGTTGAAACCCATGCAGTGACTGGAATGTCCAAAGAGATATCTTACTAAAAGGATACAAGGTGTAAAACAGCATGTCCTACATGGACTGACTAAAAACCTTGTCACTATACTCCATACCCTACTGGCTGCTAAGAGGTGATCTGTGTCTGGGATACAACACATCCTCTGACTAAACAACAATCAATTTACTGCACATCAGTAAGTCAAATGACATTAATAATACTGAGTATAGGATCTAAACCTCTTCTGCAATATCAACAGAACAGTTTGGAATGACAGGTATATCCCCAAGAGGATACAAGGACTCTGGAACAGACTCCCCATTTGCATAAAACAAAGTTCATCACTGTCCATATTAAAGTGCATGGATATATGGATGGACAACAGAATATTTACCCCATGACTGCCCTCTGTACAACTAATGGAGAGAGATAGCTCCTAAAAGCTTTATCTCATGCATGGGTCCCCTCAAATTATTATGTTATGATCCCAGATGTTAATTCAGAAGTTGGCTAATTCCAAGTGCAACAGCTAATTCCAATGCTCCTCTGAATTCCAATTGGATGGGGACATTGGACTTAAAGGCCTATGACATTGGAAGCCAGAAAAGAGAAGAATATCAGACATCAAAGACAAGGCAAGGCAGGTTCGTTCAGTCTAGGGCACTTTCTGTTCTGCCCTGCTTCTAGGTTTATCTACTGCTCCCTCTCACCCTTACCCCTGCACACTTACCATGGCCAGATTTACCGGACTGGGATCACCTTACCTTTATTTGGACAGACTATTCAGATCTTCAGCTTACAGATCTTGGACTCAACAACACCTCTTTCTCTGGACTTCTGCTTTCCTCTCTCCAAGTTCAGTGAGTGAACATAAAAAGTCACATTTCCTCAATCTCAACAAATGGTTTTCTTGTCTCCAAATACAACCTTACTAAAGCACAACCACCCAGAGAAAAAAAAAAAAAAAAACTTCTACTTTCAACACCTTACAACTCTATCTCTCTCTCTTCTGCAGAAATTAAATTCCTCTGGCTCTTGGGCTGTATGGCCAACACCATTTGATTCCATTCCAAACGCAAAGCTTCACAGATGAGAAGCTTCAATGGTATCTGAAAAGTGTATGGTCACAGCATTTACCACGATCTGGATATTCTGATTCTCTGATCCCTGCCAGAAGGAGTTCCCTCTGGTGGTCCAGGGCAGCACACCTTAAATGAAGAAAAACTTTTTGTCCCCTCAACCTGCTCAAAGCTCTAAATTTGAACAGAACATTTCAAGGCTCAGACTCTTCAGAAACAGAATCTCAAGCGGAAAAACCTGAATGGAACATTTCAGATTACTTACTTGAATGGATACTGCTCATTAGATCTGTCAGATAGATCTGTTTGCATCCCAATCCATTCCCCATAGAGGTCCTGCCCACAAAACAGCACTTCAGCTGCCTTGCATGCTTGCAGTATCCCTTCCAGAGAACAGCATGGAGAGTGCCTGCCCTCCCTCCTTCTCTTCCGTCCTACTTTCAAAATATCAGGGAAATCTAAAAGTCACTGCCTCGGATAATGCTTGATAGGCTCCCAGGACAAGCCTGTCTTTCTTCTTGCAACGCTCACCTCTCCTGTTCTCAGGGCCCTCCCCTTCCTTTCCCCTCCTCCCTTCTTCTGTCCCAGCATCAGGTCAGGTCCCCACATTCCCTCTCAAGATCCTTTGCTTTGGCCCTTGGCTCTTCAAAGAATTTCATTTCCTCTAGTCTTCCCAAACAAGTTTTGGATGTTCTTTTGGGAACTAGGCCGCAACAGAGGAAGGAAATCTCATGCCCTATAAATGGAAGTTTTTCACCTTTTCTATGCTGCAGGCTGATCCTCCTGTTCCTTCTCTCCTCTCTTTTTTTTCCTTTTACCTTTCGGAACTTTTAATCTAAAGGACTTTTTTTTCTTCCATTAAGATTCATGCTCTGCTATCTCTCGCATTTCAGTTCTGATCCTCCTGTTTTTCCTTTGTTAATTTTTTGCTGCCTCTCTTTACCTTTGCATCCTTTAGAATAACTTGCTTTGCTGTTAGAAGACTGTTCTTTTGTTAGTTCTAGATTAGAACCTCTCTCAGAAAGAAGGGTCTCAGAGTTGTGGACTCTTATGGCTGTGGAACCATACATTTTCCATCAGAGGACAAGAATACCTACCATTACCTTATTTGTTTTAGAAGTGATGCTATTTTAAGTGGCTTTAAATCAGTACTGCCTTCCTTGATTTCGAAAAAAAAAGCAAGAAAAAGCATTCATTGGATGTACACACAGACCATTACACATTTTATTTTTTTTGACTGGAGTAAAGAAAAAGATTTCAGAAAGTCTAACCAATTGTTTGTTTGTTTTTCTCCTTGAAAACTCTTGGAAACTAAAACTCTAAACAAACTATTTTGGATTGCTTATTATATAATCAGTGTTCATTTTTCATCATGAAACCACAGTTCAGGGACCATTAGAAGTCATTCTACTAGAGCAGCACTACTTCTACAGCTTTCTCTCAGAGGAGTCCCTACCATCCCTCATTTGCCACTTGAGGAGTTCTGTGCATACTTTCCAAACCACCAATCTCCTGTGTTTTAAGTCTAGGGGCAGCAGGCTTTGCCTCTGCTGTCTTGCAGGGTATTCGTGGTACTAGTACCAAACCTAGCTGTGATGTTATCGAATGTGTGTGTTCCTTGCCCATTCTCCCCCTCCCCCTATCCCCTCTTTTTCTCTTTTGTGTGGGTGTATTTGTGTTGTTGTGTGATTCATTTTTGATTTGTTTTTTTTTGGCATTCTTCAAGATCTAGGAAGAAAAAGATGAAGGCCGGGCGGGCGGCTATACTTATAGGCATACTACTGGCAGGAGGATATATATACAGCCGGCGCCGGACCCACGGACCCCGTTTTTGACCTCGGGCTGCCTCTGCCAGCAGCAGCACCCTACAGTTATGACTGCAACAGTGAGACACGAACGAAACATCATCATTTTATAGGTGTACACAACTGTACTTTATTCTTGGTTGGAGTAATATATAATTTTTGATCATGGGGATGGTTAAGGCCAATGTCTAAATGAGTGAGATAGGTTAATTTGAGGACAAAAAGTGAAATTGCCTAGGAATAGAATGGACTGCAAGGGCAGCTAGCCTAGTACTTACCTACAACTCCAGAAACATGCCCAAGGACCATGCTTATTTAACTTCTCTGTTAATTGTAATTTTTATTCCCATCTAACCATTTACCATAAATTTTACCCAGGCTTTATCATAACACATTATTATTACATTTGCTGCTTTTTCCTCAATCCCACGTCTGTACTATCTTCCTCAAATCTTACTTTGTCAACTGTTTTACTTACATTGTTTTTTTCAGTCTTACTTTCTTGCTTTCTTTCTAAATCATATCTACCACTGCTTTTACCATCGCTAACATTTCCTTTATCTCTCTTCATTTTATATGCACACAAAAATCATCCATTATAACTTCATCCAATACTCCCTGCTTTTTATTTTGCATTAGTTTCATAAACATCTTATAAACTGAATTTCCTAGTATTATTGGTCTCCAGTTGTATATATAATTTCTTTCATCTTCTCCCATATAAAAGAAATCACCCTACTACATATTTGCTCCTCTTTTGCATCTTTTACATCCTTCTCCAATTACTCGTTCAGTGTTTTAACAAACACTGGTTTCTCTCATTTTGTGAAATCACTCCCCTTCAACTAATTAAATGTATTGCCCACCTACAGTATTCCATAGTACCAGAATACAAAAAGTGCCCAACCCCTTTCAATCTATCCTGCTCTTTTAAAAATAGTGGCACTCCACTAAAACTTAACTTTTTAGGCAAGTTAACCACTTTCATATCTAACTGCTTAGTGCACACTGCAGTGTTTAAGATAAAACATTTTTTTCATCTTACCTTTAAACATCTGTTGCAAGACCATCAATTATTGGAGACCCCAGATATTCTGTCTGTCAGTAGTCATCTTGGGATTAGTGCTTCTGTTTTCTCCTGGTGAGAGAAGGACTACAGTTACATTATTTCCTGGAGACTGCTGATCACCAGAAAGCCTAATAACTGCTTTGTAGGTGACAGCTTGGAATTTGTGCTTATATTGTGATCCTGGTGAGAGAAGGAGCAGAGTGCATTGATTCCTGACTCTTTCTGATTGGAGAGTGAGTGTCTGCGCTTAACGTACCTGATTGGTCTGGTTGCTATTGGAGGTATCTACCAGAAAAAGGCTACAAGCCTACAGACCCTTGTATCATCTGGGACAAGACTGTGGATCACCAAACAGGCTATGGCCTGCTTCTCTTCCTGGGATTGCTGCTAACATTTTGCTTCTTGTAAGAGAAGAAGCAAAGGAATATTATATTACAACAGAGTAAAGCTGTGGTGAGACCAGTATCAGTAGTAGTCAGGCAGTAGTCATTCATGTGACTCCCCTCTTTTCATCATTCTTGACAAGCTAATTCTTTGTTTTCACTAAGTACTGCATGATTTCTTTCTAACTTCATAATGTCTACCTAAATACTTCCTCCTTAAATTTTCCAGGTCTACGTATTAGTTTCCCCTCAAGTGTTTGGCAATGCTCTATACAGACCTTCAGTGACATTTTTCCTGTAAAAGCACAATTGAAATTTCTCCAATATCTTGTACACAGGACAACTAGTTTGAAGTGACAAGGACTGTCCCCATACTTGCAAACCAGATACTCCTGACAGTGACTGATATTCTTACTCCAACGGTCTAATCAATAAAAAGGGTCTGTTGCCATGGATATGAACATTCCTACTGTCCCCATTACCAGCTTGGTGGATATGGGCATCCTGAGGCAATGTAGAAATTGCCTCATGTTTACTGACAACCAGTTAATACTCGTAATGTCAATAAGGTTGTCAGTAGTACACATATTGCACCCATCACTCACAATTCAAAGCAGACATATAGACTCACATATACTGAGGCACTTACATGTAACCTTCCTAAACCTCCTAGACAAAGTACATATAAGAAATACCCTCAGCAGCCCCAAATGCACTCTTTCAAAACAACACCCACATCAACACATAAAGCTACATCTCATGGAGCCTCTACCTCTAAGCCCATAAGGCAAGCCACCACACAATCCAACATTCTAGTCATTGGAGACTCCTTTATGAGACACACTGATGTCCCTCTCACCAGGCTGAGTTAGCAGAAAATTATGGTCAGTTGCTTATCAGGGGCTAGGATCTGCCACATTACGCACGCACTCAGGTCATTGGATCACAATTACCAACATGACTCAGTTATAGTCTATGTGGGAGTAAATGACCTGAGATGCACCTCCCTAGACTATATGAAGAGAGACATCATAGATCTTTCGGAATATGTGTCTCAGACATTTTACCTTCTCCAAGGATGATGCCACAATATGAACAAAAGATGATTGACTTTAATAATTTGCTTAGTTTCTGGTGTCATTCTAAGGGGGTGCAATATTTGTCACCATGGAAGGAGATGGTCAACAGACCACACTACTTAGCCAGATGGTCTGCACCTCCCCCCTCTAGGCTTTTGAATATTAGCTAAAACATTGTCTGCCCCCATAGTGCCTTTTTAGGCAATGCTAAACTGAATGTACTTCTGACATAGCAAATCAAAACCAAGAAAATCTAAAGGTATTACTGCTCAATGCTAGGAGTCTAAACAAAAAAACTTCACTACCTGAAGCTCTATTTACCCTAGAGAATGCTGATGTCTGTGCAGTCTCAGAGACATGGTTTAAAGCTGCAGACAGCACACCTACAGTGCAGGGTTATAATGCCTTCCACACATTTAGATCAGTTACTTCACAGGCAGGGACTAAAGGTGGAGGTGTATCTATTTACATCAAAAATAAATATACTTCAAACAGGACAATGCACTTCAGCAGCTCCATGTTCAAATTACCATAGGTAAAATCCAATACCACTTTCTTGCAAGCTATAGGTCCCCCTCTATGACCCAGGAAACCCATATCATGTATTTAAACTTATTAGAAACACTAACCATCCAACCCAACACCATATTTATGGGTGACTTTAATTACCCCACTATTAAGTGGGAATCCTATATGACATCAAAAATACATGGACAGAGAATCCTGGATTTTGTAAACACAAACTCCCTGGACAATAAACCAACCAACGGTGTAACCATATTGGATCTGGTCCTCACTGTGACGATTGGGGAGAGATGGGCAAAAGGCTGCCAGCCTAGTCAAATAGAATTTGATATACAATTTTGGCATTTGTAAATAAATGTAAAATACAGGCATGTTTCTTGAGTGTAAAGAATACTGTGAAATGTGGAACTGCAAAATATGTGACAACATTGCACTCTACTGGCCCAGTGAAGCATTTTGTACCTTTTCATGTTAGAATTCGGCTGCAGGGTGGTTGGATGAAGATTTCATGCCCATCGTTTTAAGGCTAAAGTTTATGACTAGAATTTAGATGTGGAAGGTGCTTTATTGCTCTGGTTTCTGCTAGCATATAAATGTGGTGTCTTGTATTGTTGTAAGTTTCTGAGGAGGTGTTAGATTGCTAAATAATGCAGTTTGTGACCTGAAAACTCAGACCAGGTGTTAAGATGATGCAATATGAATACTGGGAAAACCTAAGTGTCAAAAATGATGTAATTTTTGGAGGGCCTTAGAGACATGTTTGTTAGTAATGTTTAAATACTATTTCTCAGAAGAGACTGGCAAGCATTTTGACTTTTGACATCTAACTTATCAGCACTCTGCCTTATTCTCACATGTAAGTTTTAGCACTGTGGTTTCTTGTAGGAATAGTAAAAGCCAGTAAAGATTAATTTGGTATTTTTCTTTGAAATCAGACCTGTCATAGTGTATTATTTTAAGTTTCTGTATGATCTCTGAACTCTTAGATATCTCTGTGGTGTAGTAGTAGTTTTGTCTTGAGTTTTAATTATTTATTATTAAATATTTTTAAAACCTTTTACCTGTGGCTGCTTTGTGTAGAGATAAGCCCTAGAGTACATTACATATTTATAGAGGTTATTGTAACACGCCACTCTAAAGTAAGCCTTGACTGTTAGTCATACTACGATTGGATAATAATATTGCACAGTAATAATTGGACACCCTTTTAAGAGCCTTTTAGCAGCTGATATTATTAACTGGGTGGTGGCAATAATTACTACTGTATAGTCTGGGTAAAGGGGCACAGCTGGAGAATCTGTGTCAGCCTTTCCCAGGAGTGTCTCTGAAGCTGTATAAATACTTATCTCAAAGTGTGTGTGTGTTGTGTCAGCTACTTGGCAAGGACACGAAGCACTAGTTGGACAGAGAGGATACTGGAAGTTTTAGCTTGCTCAGTTAGGCTGAGACCTGGACCCTATAGCTGTGCCAGTGGGGAGTCTTATTGGGGACCTGGTGAGCAAAGGAGCAACCAGCCCCAGACTGACTGTGATCTCTGTGAAAACTTAGGGGAAATTGTACTTCACTGTGTGTATTAGTTATCCTTTCCTCTTCTAGGAGATGACCTCCCTGGTGTTAGTGGTGAGGATTGAGGCTTCTTGATTGCTAGGCCAGGGCATGGTCGTCACAAGTGTTTGGCAGTGGTGGGATCTACTTCACATACTAATTGGTTTGTAGTGGTATGGGTAGAGCAAATTCCTGTTGCTTATGTACAGTGATCTCTAAAATTATTTTGTACTCTGTACACCACGAACCCCGGGATTTACCACCCCATTAGCCTGACGAGCCTGGTCAGTAAGGCCATGGAACGTATCATCATGGAACTTATAAACAAAGACATTGGTAATCTCCAAGCTCTTGACCCCACCCAGTTCGGGTTTGTAAAAGGCAGATCATGTCTCCTAAACCTGATAGACTTCTTTGAAGCAGTTACCATAGCCATAGACAAGTGTAAGGTGGTTCACACAGCCTATGTAGATCTTGCCAAGGCTTTCAACACCATCCACCACTGTGGAATTATAGATACACTCACTAAACAAGGTATAAATCCATATGTCACAAGACGGGTTGCCAACTGCCTCACTGACAGTACCCACACTGTGAAAGCAGCAGACTCCAAATCTGACTTCAGACCAGTCACAAGTGGAGTACCACAGGGTTCAGTTCTGGGTCCTCTCCTGTTTGGAATCTACTTCTCTGAAGTACAGGCTAACACAGAAGGTCTTTGCCTAATGAAGTTCGAAGATGACTGAAAACTAGCAGCCATAATCAAAACTCCTAACAATGTGGACATCCTACAAAAGGGCCTCACTGAGAAAGATGACTGGTGTCAAAGCCATGGCCTCAAGCTGAATGCCAAAAAGTGCATTGTCATCCTCGTTGATAAAAACTCTGTACCCATGAACTACAACACAGGCAGTAGTATACTTAACACTGAAAGTGTGATAAGAGACCTTGGGACACAGGTGGACAGTAGTCTCTCCTTTGATAATAACATCACCACAGTAGTCAGGAAATCCTTCTATGTGGTACACCTCATCAAAAAAGGCTTCTCATCCAGAAAAAAAGAGGTAATTGCTCCCCTCTACTCATCACTCATTAGACCCATTATAGAGTGCAATGCCCCTTTTGGTATGTACCTCACAAGACATCTACAACAACTGGAAAGGCCGTAGAAATACATCACAAAGAGGATTACCAGCCTCAAACAGATGCCCTATGCAGACCATCTCAAAAAACTCCAACTTTACTCCGTCGCATATCTCCTAATTAGAGGTGATTGCTGCCTAACATACAAAGCTATGTCAAACCCAGAGCTGTTGGACATGCTCCACTTAAAGAAATCCCAATCCCTCCAAGCTACACGCTCTAGGGACCTAAACCTTGGCACCGTAATAAACTGAACATGCCGGAGGGATAGATCCCTGTCCCAGAGACTTCCCATACTCTAGAATAAACTACCTAGCTATATCAAACAAATCTCCTCATTAGCACTCTTCAAGAAAAATCTTGATGATTGGATGGGAAATAGGAAATTCACCCCGGGGATGTCCTCTGCGGCTCTGCTCGACAGTGGCACAGGAAAATAATTGTCTTTGGTGGCAAAAGCCAGGGTACCTTTTTGGCTGGCTTGTATAGGCCCCAGGGCCAATAGCCTAGTACCTACCTATGAACCTATGAACCTATAAAACAGCCAAGCAGTGTATACTCAGAGTTCAGTTCAGATCACAATTATTTTATTTCTTTTGTTAGCTTAGTGTTAGTCAGGGTGAGCAGGCAGCATGTCAGCAGAAGAGTATGGAAAGCTGACAAGGAGCCAGCTGGCAGAGATGTGCCAGACTAGGGGACTTGTGCATGGAAACCTGACTAAAGCAGACCTGATTGCAGCCTTGGTTACAGCTGCATCAGAAAACAACAGCCTTGAGGACAATCAGACTGTCAGTGAAGAAACAATATCCATGGAGAATGGACAGCTCAACCTTTCTGCAGTGGACTTAAAAATCCAGCTGGAGCTAAAGAGACTTGAGTTGGAGGCCAGGCATATGGAGCTAGAAGCAGCCGAGAAAACGAGGAGTCTACAAGCTAAGGAAAATGAACAGCAGAGGAGGCATGAGAGGGGAATGCTGACTCTTCTCCAAAGTCATGGAGGTAATGGGGAAGGGAGTAACCAGACCCCAGAAGCACAAAAGGTCAGTAAATTATTTCCACAGTTTAAAGAGAGGGATAATTTGATAGCTTCATTCATATGTTTGAGCGGGTATGTAAACAGCATGAAGTTGACCAAGGGCTCTGGGTATGGTTCCTGACCCCCTTACTTCATGGTAAAGCTGTAACTTCTTTAGCAAAAATGCATGACACTGACTGTTTTGATTTTACTGCTTTAAAAAGACATTTAGTAGAATGTTTTAAGCTAGCACCTGAAATGTATAGGAAAAAGTTCCGTGAGCATAGACGAAAGGCAGATGAAAATTTATGTGAATATGTTTTTGAACTGAGCACTTATTTTCATAGCTGGGTGAGTGGATGTCAGGTCACCACTTTTGAAGGGTTGGCAGACCTTTTGGTAAGGGAACAAGCCCTTAGCACTTTGCCTGAGGACATGAGGATCTGGTTTGCTGATAAACAGTTTGCTACTTCAGAGGAGTTGGGGAAGAAGGGAGACCTATACCTAGCAAGCAGGGCAGCCCTGCACATGAAAAGGGACCCTAAGTACTGCTCATGGGACTAAAGGAACCTATGGTGGGCAGCACAGACTGCCTCAACAGAATCCATCAGTAGCAGGGGAAGCCACTAGTCCAGGTTCACATCCAGGAACTAGGGTTAAATGTTTTGAATGCAACCAGTGGGGCCATGTGGCATACAGATGTCCATGGAGACAAGGTGGGGAACCAAAGTTGAGGGAGCCAGTAAGTGGTAAAGACAAAATGCCAATAGTAGGTTGTCTTGAGACAACAGTGGTATGGAACTACCATCCTGAAGATGAATTCACTGTGTGTATTAGTTATCCTTTCCTCTTCTAGGAGTCACCCTCTCTGGTGTTAGTGGTGAGGATCGAGGCTCCTTGATTGCTGCGCCAGGACATAATCATCACAAGTGTTTGGTAGTGGTGGGATCCACTTCACATACTAATTGGTTTGTAGTGGTATGGGTAGAGCAAATTCCTGTAGCTTATGTACAATGATCTCTGAAAGTGTTTTGTAATCTCTACACCACGGACCCCAGGAATCACCACCCCATTAGCCTGACGAGACTGGTCTGCAAGGCCATGGAATGCATCATCATGGAAGTTATAAACAAAGACACCAGTAATCTCCAAACTCTGGACTGCACACAGTTTGGGTTTGTAAAAGGCAGAACATGTCTCCTAAACCTGATAGACTTCTTTGAAGCAGTCACCAAAGCAGTAGACAAGGGTAAGGTGGTTCACACAGCCTATCTAGAACTTGCCAAGGCTTTCGACACCATCACCCACTCTGGAATTATAGTTAAACTCACTAAACAAGGTATAAATCCCTATGTCACAAGATGGGTTGCCAACTGGCTTACTGACAGAACCCATACTGTGAAAGTAACAGACTCCAAATCCGACTTCAGACCAGTGACAAGTGGAGTACCACAGGGTTCAGTCCTGGGTCCTCTCCTGTTTGGTATCTACTTTTCTGAAGTATAGGCTAACACAGTAGGTCTTTGGCTAATGAAGTTCACAGATGACTGCAAACTAGGAGCCATAATCGAAACTCCTAATGATGTGGACATCCTACAAAAGGGCTTCACTGAGACAGATGCCTGATGTCAAAGCCATGGCCTCAAGCTCAATGCCAAAAAGTGCATTGTCATCCCTTTTGGTAAAAACTCTGTATCCATGAACTACAACATAGGCGGTAGTATACTTAACACCGAAAGTGTGATAAGAGACCTTGAGACACAGGTGGACAGTAGTCTCTTCTTTGATAATCACATCACCACAGTAGTCAGGAAATCCTTCTACATGGCACACCTCATCACAAAAGGTTTCTCATCGAGAAAAAAAGAGGTCATTGTTCCCCTCTACTCATCACTCATTAGACCCATTATAGAGTACAATGCCCCTTTTGGTATGTACCTCACAAGACATCTACAACAACTGGAAAGGCTGCAGAAATACCTCACAAAGAGGATTACCAGCCTCAAACAGATGACCCACGCAGACTGTCTCAAAAAACTCCAGCTTTACTCCGTCGCATATCGCCTACTCAGAGGTGATCTCTGCCTGACATACAAAGCTATGTCAAACCCAGAGCTGTTGGACATGCTCCACTTAAAGAAATCTCAATCCCTCAGAGCTACACGCTCTAGGGATGTAAACCTTGTCAGCACAATAAACAGAACATGTCAGAGGGATAGATTCCTGTCCCAGAGACTTCCCATACTCTGGAATAAACTACCTAACTATATCAAACAAAGCTCCTGATTAGCACTCTTCAAGAATAATCTTGATGATTGGATGGGAAATAGGAAATTCACCCCGGGGATCACCTCTGTGGCTTTGTTCGACAGTAGCACAGGAAAATAATTTTCTTGGGTTGAAAAAGCCAGGGTACCTTTTTGGCTGGCTTGTATAGGCCCCAGGGCCAACAGCCTAGTACCTACCTATGAACCTATAAAACAGCCACGCAGTGTATACTCAGAGCTCAGTTCAGATCACAATTGTTTTATTTATTTTGTTAGCTTAGTGTTAGTCAGGGTGAGCAGGCAGCATGTTAGCAGAAGAGTATGGAAAGCTGACAAGGAGCCAGCTGGTGGAGATGTGCCAGACTAGGGGACTGCTGCATGGAAGCCTGAATAAAGCAGACCTGATTGCAGCCTTGGTTACAGCTGCATCAGAAAACAACAGCCTGGAGGACAATCAGACTGTCAGCGAAGATACAATATCCACAGAGAATGGGCAGCTCAACCTTTCTGCAGTGGACTTAAAAATCCTGCTGGAGCTAAAGAGACTTGAGTTGGAGGCCAGGCGTATGGAACTCGAAGCAGCCGAAAAAATGAGGAGTCTACAAGCTAAGGAAAATGAACAGCAGAGAAGACATGAGAGGGGAATGCTGACTCTTCGCCAGAGTCATGGAGGTAATGGGGAAGGGAGTAACTGGACCCCAGAAACACAAAACGTCAGTAAATTTCTTCCACAGTTTAAAGAGGGGGATTATTCTGATAGCTTCATTCATATGTTTGAGTGGGTATGTGAACAGTATGAAGTTGACCAAGGGCTCTGAGTACAGTTCCTGACCCCCTTACTCCATGGTAAAGCTGTAACATCTTTAGCAAAAATGCATGACACTGACTGTTTTGATTATACTGCTGTAAAAAGACATTTATTAGAATGTTTTAAGCTAGCACCTGAAATGTATAGGAAAATGGTCTGTGAGCATAGACGAAAGGCAGATGAAAATTGATGTGAATATGTTGTTGAACTGAGCACTTATTTTCATAGCAGGGTGAGTGAATGTCAGGTCACCACTTTTGAAGGGCTGGCAGACCTTCTGGTAAGGGAACAAGCCCTTAGCACTTTGCCTGAGGACATGAGGATCTGGTTAGCTGATAAACATTTTTCTACTTCAGCGGCGTTGGGGAAGAAGGGAGACCTATACTTAGCAATCAGGGCAGCCCTGCACAGGAAAGGGACCCCAGTACTGCTCATGGGACTAAAGGAACCCATGGTGGGAAGCACAGACTGCCCCAACAGAATCCATCAGTAGCAGGGGAAGCCACTAGTTCAGGTACACGTCCAGGAGCTAGGGTTAAATGTTTTGAATGCAACCAGTGGGGCCATGTGTCCATGGAGGCAAGGTGGGGAACCAAAGGTGAGGGAGCCAGTAAGTGGTAAAGACAAAATGCCAATAGTGGGTTGTCTTGAGACAACAGGTGTATGGAACTACCATCCTGAAGATGTCCTGAGAGGGAAGGATTTGGATGAGGCAGTACCATGTACTTATGCAGTTACATGCAGTGAGGCTAGGAGACAAGCATGTGGGTCTGGTAGCCTGGGGGAGACCCAGACAGACTGCATACTTGCAGCCATGACTGCTGAGGTCATTACTTCAGGGAGGGAGCTACATTGTAGCAGTGAGATTGAATGTGAGCCACAGCTGCTTGTGGGTACTGATGTTCCTGTGGACAAGGTAAATGCAGAGGTAAACGTGAGTAGAAGTATCCAGGCTGACAGTGAGGCACCACTGTCAGAGGATGCCAGACTTCCTGTGGATTGGGAGCTGGGAAGAGTTACAAGGAGAGAGTTGAGACAAGCTCGGCTCTCAGACCCTACATTGCAATGCCTGAGGCAGGTAGCTAGGGAGACACCTGATTCTCAAGGAAAGGGGGAATCTGTATACTGGATCAAGGGGTTACTGTACAGAGAGTGGACCCCTGAGGGAGGGCTACAAGGTGGGAGAGTGCAGCAGTTGGTAGTGCCTAGAGCTTACCGTCTGGCACTTCTAGCCATAGCCCATGATATTCCCATTGCAGGTCATGTGGGCATAAAACGTACAAAGAGGCATATTCTGCAAAACTTCTATTGGCCTGAAATTTACAGAGATGTAACAGGGTACTGCAGGACCTGTGAGCAGTGCCAAAAGGTAGTTAAGGCAGGAGAAGAGGTGAGAGCTCCTTTGATTTCTTTGCCTGTGATTGAGGAGCCATTTGAGAGGGTCGCTATGAATATTGTGGGTCCTCTGAGTACCCCAAGTTTCACAGGGAAAAAGTATATCCTAGTGATTGTAGATTATGCTACATGATGCCCTGAGGCAGTGGCTTTGTCCTCCATTGATGCCGAGAAAGTGGCAAATGCTTTTCTAAAGATTTTCAGCAGGGAAGGTTTCCCAAAGGAAATACTGTCTGACAGAGGTGCCAATTTTATGTCAGACCTGCTGGCTTGTCTGTGGAAGTCCTGTGGGGTGAAGCACATGAAGACCACCCCCTTCCATCCCCAGACTAATGGTATTGTTGAGATCTTAAACTCTAAATCAAGTCCATACTATGGGCATTTGCAGATCAGTTTAAGAGGGAGTGGGACAAATATTTGCCCCATCTGTTTGCTTACAGAGAGATTCCCCAGAAATCCACAGGTTTGTTACCCTTTGAGTTGCTGTATGGGCATAGGGTGAGAGGACCTCTAGATTTAACTTGAGATGATTGGGAAGGTTGTGAGTCTCACAAGGATTCTATTGTGGCATATGTCCTGAACCTCAGGACAAGGCTTAGGGAACTCATGGGCCATTGCCCAGGAGAACCAGGCAGAAGCCCAACAACAGAAAAAGTTGTGGTATGACAGGAATGCTCGAGCTAGAGAGTATGCTGTAGGGCAGCAGGTGATGGTTCTCATTCCTGTCAGACACAAGTTTCAATGAGCTTGGAAGGGACCCTATAAGGTGGTAAGAAAGGTATGTGATGTTAACTACATGGTGGAAGTGCTAGGCAGATGGTAAGGGCACAAATTGTACCATGTTAAGATGATGAAACCTTATCATGATAGGGAGGCCCTTGTGTTGAGCATTTGCAGTGGATTTTAGGAGGAGTCTGAGTGAGATCTTGTGACTAATCTCCTCAGTGAGGCTCAGGATGACACCTCAGTGGAAGGGGTAGCAATGTCCCAGCAGCTATCTCCCACCCAGGTTCAAGAAATCCAAGCAGTGCTGCAGGAGTTTGCGGGCATGTTCACCAGGAAACCAGAGAACACCCACCTGGTGCAGAACCAGGTGGATACAGGACCCCAAAGACCTATCAGGCAGGCCCCTTATAGGGTGCCTAAGAGAGTCAGACTCTGAGGGAGGAGGTCCAGGAGATGTTGTAACTAGGGGTGATTCAAGAGTCCAACAGTCCCTGGGCCTCACCAGTGATGTTGGTCCCAAAGAAGGATGGCAGCACCAGGTTCTGTGTGGATTACAGGAAATTAAATAGTCATACAGAGACAGATGCTTACCCCATGCCTAGGACAGATGAGGTCCAAGAGCAGCTGGGTGGGGCTAAGTATCTTACAACCATTGATCTTACCAAGGGTTACTGTCAGGTGCCCTTAACTCCCAGTACTAGGGAGAACTCAGTCTTTGTGACTCTTTTTGGCTTGCATGAGTTCACAAAGATGCCCTTTGGGATGAAGAATGCCCCAGCAACTTTCCAGAGGCTGGTAGATCATATCTTAGCAGGAGCAGGAGGGTTTGCCCTTGCTTTCATGGATGATATTGCTATCTACAGCCATTCCTGGCAAGAGCACCATCAGCATGTCAGGGAGGTGCTGGGCAGACTACAGAGGGCAGGGTTGACCATTAAGCCAATCAAATGTCAGGTGGGTATGGCAGAGGTTTTCTACCTAGGACATAGAGTGGGGAGTGGTAAGATAAGGCCAGAACCCGCCAAAGTGGAAGCTATTCAGGCATGGCCTACACCAGTTACCAAAACACAGGTGAGGGCATTCTGGGGACAGCAGGGTACTACAGAAAGTTTGTTCACAGTTATAGTACCATAGCTGCTCCCCTCACAGACCTGGCAAGGAGGAACAGTTCAAATAAGGTAGTGTGGACCCCAACATGTGAACAGGCATTTCAGAAGCTTAAGGAAGCTTTGAGAGGACCCCCTGCGTTAACTAGTCCAGACTACAGCAAAGAATTTGTTGTGCAGGTGGATGCTTCAAAGTATGGGGTGGGGGCTGTACTTAGCCAGATTTCTTCAGAGGGAGAAGAGTACCCAGTGGTTTATCTCAGCCACAGGTTCTAAGCCAGGGAGGAATGCTATGCAGTGGTAGAAAAGGAATGTCTAGCCATAGTGTGGGCACTACAAAAACTTCAGCCTTATCTGTATGAAAGAAAATTCACTGTGATGATGGATCACAACCCTGTAACATGGTTAAAGAGAGCCAGTCAGCAAAATGCCAAGTTGCTAAGATGGAGTCTTGGGTTGTAAGCATATATGTCAGTGCAGCACTGCACTGGGACTAGCAATGCCAATGCAGATGGGCTCTCAAGACAGGGAATGGGGTGAGGTAGACTCATACAGACCTGATGCTCTCAAGCGATGTTTCTCAAGGGGCTCTTGAAACAGTTGCTTGAGTTCCCTGGAGGGGAAGAGATGTGACGATTGGGGAGAGATGGGTGAAGGCTGCCAGCCTAGACAAATAGAATTTGATATATAATTCTGGCATTTGTAAATAAATGTAAAATACAGGCATATTTTCTTGACCGTAAAGAATACTGCGAAATATGGAACTGCAAAATATGTGACAACATTGCACTCTACTGGCCAAGTGAAGCATGTTGTACCCTTTCATGTTAGAATTCAACTCCAGGGTGGCTGAATGAAGACTTCATGCCCATTGTTTTAAGGTTAAAGTTTATGACTAGAATTTAGATGTGGAAGGTGCTTTATTGCTCTGGTTTCTGCTATCATATGCATGTTGTAGGTTCATAGGTTGGTACTAGGCTATGAGCCCTAGGGCCTATACAAGCCTAGCCATAACAATTACCTGGCTATGTGAAATGTCTTGTATTGTTGTAAGTTTCTGAGAAGGTGTTAGATTGCTAAATAATACAGTTTGTGGCCTGACAACTCAGACCAGGTGTTAAGATGATGCAATATGAATACTGGGAAAACCTAAGTGTCAAAAATGATGTAATTTTGGGAAGGCCTTAGAGACATATTTGTTAGTAATGTTTAAATACTATTTTATAGAAGAGACTGGAAAGAATTTTGACTTTGGACATCTAACTTACCAGCACTCTGCCTTATGCTCACATGTAAGTTTTAGTGCTGTGATTTCTTGTAGGAATAGTTAAAGCTAGTAAAGCTTAGTATTTTTCTTTGAAATCAGACATGTCTTAATGTATTATTTTAAGTTTCTATGTGATCTCTGAACTCTTAGATATCTCTGTGGTGTAGTAGTTTTGTCTTGTGTTTTAATTATTTATTATTAAATATTTTAAAACCTTCTACCTGTGGCTTATTTGTATAGAGATAAGCTCTAGAGTACATTGCATATTTTTAGAGGTTATTGTAATAGGCCACTCTAAAGTAAGCCTTGACTGTTAGTCATACTACCATTGGATAATAATATTGCACAGTAATAATTGGCCACCCTTTTAAGGGCCTTTTAGTAGCTGATATTATTAACTGGGTGGTGGCAGTAATTACTACTGTATAGTCTGGGTAAAGGGGCACAGTTGGAGAATCTGTGTCAGCCTTTCCCAGGAGTGTCTCTGAAGTTGTATAAATATTATCTCAAAGTGTGTGTGTGTATGTTGTGTCAGGTACTTGGCAGGGACAGAAAGCACTGGTTGGACAGAGGGGATACTGGAGGTTTTAGCTTGCCCAGTTAGGCTGAGACCTGGACCTTATAGCTGTGCCAGTGGGGAGTCTTATTGGGGACCTGGTGAACAAAGGAGCAACCAGCCCCAGACTGACTGTGATCTCTGTGTGCACTTAAGGGAAATTGTACTTCACTGTGTGTATTAGTTATCCTTTCCTCTTCTAGGAGATGACCTCCCTGGTGTTAGTGGTGAGGATTGAGGCTCCTTGATTGCTGGGCCATGGTACGGTCATCACATGGCACATGGCACGGTCATCACACTCACTAATATGGGAGAGTGCTGCACACCCTCTACTGTAATGCCTTCCCTGGTAAGGTCAGACCACAAAATGGTCTCCTTTGAAGTAAAAATAAAACCTGGACCCCCAGTAAACCTGGAATTTTCAGGAATTATTCTAAAACTAACCTCCTGCTCTTAAGTGAGAAACTTGCAGAATTTTAAGCCCCTATAAACCATGAGAACACTTCTGCCTATGTAGAATTGTTCACAGAAACCCTCTACAGGCATGATAATAGCTGTATAGAGGCAGCTGTACCCACCAGAAAGAAGTAAATAACTAACTCAAAAAACAAGCCACCCTGTTGGAATCACAAAATCAATTGGATGTATAACAGGAGGTAGAAAATCATTGCAAAATTTAGGCAGTACAGCACCCAGAAGGATAAAAGCACTCTAATTAAACTAAACAAACAACTCATAGGACAAATAAAGTCTACCAAAGCCAAATTTGAGGTTTGTGTGGCCTCCCGGGTCAAGGACAACCACAATTCATTATTTAGTTATGTCCACAACCTCAAAGGCAATACACAATTGTGTGCACAGCTCATTGTAAATGGAGCCACCTATACATAGCCAGAAGATATAGCAATCCTCTTGGCTGATAAATTCAGCTCCAACTTTAACCATTTATCCCACTCAACCTTCCCTCAGGAAATATCATCAAATATAACTCCTCCTACTAAGACTAGGGAACAGGTCCTTAATTCTCTCTCAAAGACCAAGAACACTGCATCAGTGTGCCCAGATAATATCCCTGGATGCCTTCTAAATAGCATAAAACATGACCTATCAGGGCCTCTGGAGTTACTACTTAACTGTAGCCTCCAAACAGGCTTTGTGCATCATGAATGGAGAAAGGCAACAGTCATCCCTCTGCACAAAGGTGTGCCATCTACAAACCTTGGAAACTACATAACCATAAGTCTCAATAGTCTTATATGTAAAGCCATGGAAAGAATTATCATGCAGATGATCAATAGTGATATAGTAAACCTCCAAACCCTAGACACCACCCAATTTGGTTTCGTAAAGGGTAGATCAACCTGGTGGACTTCTTTGAGAAGGTCACCAAAGCAATGGATGAGGGCAAAATCATTCACACTGCATACCTTGACCTAGCCAAGGCATTTGGCACAATACCTCACTCAGGCATTATTGACAAACTCAAGAGGTTAGGTACAAACCCATATGTCACCCAGTGGATAGCCAACTGGCTCACAGACAGGGCCCAGGAAGTAAGAACTGGGGAGTCCACCTCATCAAAGAGGCCAGTCACAAGTGGTATCCCTCAGGGATCTGTCCTTGGACAGCTCCTTTTTGACATTTACTTCTCAGAAGTCAAGACCAATGTCAGGGACTCTGGCTGAATAAATTTGCAGATTATTGCAAATTAGGAGCTGTCATTGAATCTCACACTGATACAAATGTTCTCCAGGAGGGGCTGACACAGACAAACAACTGGTGACAGAATCATGGACTAAACTAAATGCCAAGAAATGCATAATAGTATCCTTTGTGAAGTCATCCATCCCTTGTAACTATCATATCTACAACACACCCATTAGAGTTGACCCAGTAGTCAGGGACTTAAGAGACACACACAGATAGTAATTTAGCCTTTGATCATCATGTGTCTGCACTGGTGAGAAAATCATTCTATGTTGCACAACTTATCTAAGACCAAGGAAGTCCTTGTTCCACTGTATTTGGCCTTTATCATTCCTATCATTGAGTACAATGCCCCCTTTGGTATTTATCCAATAACTGAAACCTCCACAGAGGTTCCTCACTAAGAGAATACAAGGCATAAGTAATATGTTTTATGCAGACTGCCTCAAGGTCCTATCCCTGTATTCTGTCTTCTACAGGCTTTTGGAGTAGATCTACGCCTGGCATACAGGGCATTGTCAGATCCCACTCTGATAGACCTCCTGCATATTCACAAAAGAAACAGTACCAAAAATTATCCATTCTAAAGACTTAAACCTTGCCTGTGATATAAATAGGACTTGCAGGAGAGATAGGTATTTATCCCAGAGACTACCCCATCTATGGAAGAGGCCACCCAAAAATGTGAAGCAGATGTCCTTCTTAATCCAATTCAAGTGCAACTTGGACAACTGGATGGAAAACTGAAATTCATCCCTGGTTTGGCACCTATGTCTCCGATACAAACAGGTAACCTGTAATGGTTCATTTCCCAGGCCCATGCTTACACTTACCAAGGGTTTCAGAACTAGTCAGAGATTTGGGATGCATGGCTAGGCTTAAAAAGGCTCTTGTGGTCATCAGCCTAGTAAACACCTATGAACCTATAATCATTTCCTTTGTGGTATCCATCACTTAATCCATCAAGACCTGATGCTTATTTTTCCTTCCTTCCCTTACAATTTCTTTCAGTTATCCCATTTTTTTTTAAATGTTTCTCAACATTTCCAGATACCCTTTTCACCTTCCATTTTTCTCCTCCTACTATTTCTATTTCTTGCAATCTACTACTATGTTTGTCAATCACCTCTATAATTTATTCTTATTTACATTTTATATGTGGTGGTGCTGTGGTAGCGTTGTCGCCTCACAGTTAGACGTTGCCCGTTCGATTCTCAGTTTGAGCGTCTTCTGTGTGGCGACATGCGTGAAAGGGCGTTCCTTCGTTGAAGGTTGTGCGTTAGGCCCGGCAAGCCAGCACGTAAAAATCTACTGCCAATCATTAGCAGACCGGAGTTCTGCTGTGGCGACCCCTAACCGGGAAAAGCAGAAAGACACAACAACAACATTAGCATCTTTGTGTATTGCTGCACCCCTTTTATCTCTCTTGTTTTAACCATATTCCCTTTAACAATATGAAAATTCCTCTTTTTTCATTTTTAAAAAGACATTTTGTCTCTATGTTATCTTTATTTCTTTCTTTTTTCATGTAATTATTTTAAATTTTCTCTTTTTCTGTTATGATCTTATTCTATTCATTTTTCATATGTTCTCATGGATTATTCAGATTCAGTCTTAGCTCTTCTTTTCATTTTATACTCAACTTCTAAAAAAAAAAAAAAAAAAAAAAAAATTATCTTCTTTTCGTTATACACCACACATCGATATGCCCAATTTCCATAGCATCAGTAATTGTCCATGTCATTTATTTCATTCATTTTGCTAACTCCATTACTTAACCTCTTTATTTCATTTCCTTCCTTTATCTCTATGCCATCTCCTATTATAGCCCATATTGCTCTATGATCCAGAAATTCACGAATTTCCACTCTACCTCTTCCTTCAAATTTTTAATGTATCACAATCATTTTCACTTTTAAAAATTCCTCATTTGTGTTATTTTTCATCTTTCCTTTGTTTGACACAGTTAAGGTTTCCCACCATTATTACTGACATATTTATCAACACGTGCTTTTTCCTTTAAACAAACTTTTGACACATTTGTATATGCAAATATCACTATTAATCAGATACATCTTTCTCTTCTTATTATATCACATATTATACCATGACCCCCCAAAAACATGCACGCTGATTGGCCAGCGTGCACATTGTAAATCGAGTTATACTAATGGAAAAAGGTCCCGCCGCCCGGACTTTTTTCCATTAGTATAACTCTACTTTTAAAACACTGTCTCACTATTAAATGGGTTTAACATAGACATTTAAAATAAGCAACGGAGATCTCCGTTGCTTATTTTAAAGCTGTCTCGCCATGCTAAACCCATTTAACATAGAGACAGGTTTTAAAAACGGAGAAAAGATCTCCGTTGCTTTTTTTACTGTTTCGCTATGTTAAATGGGTTTAACATAGTGAGACAGTTTTAAAATAAGCAACGGACATCTCCATTGCTTATTTTAAAACTGTCTCGCTATGTTAAACCCATTTAACATAGCGAAAACAGTAAAAAAAAAGCAACGGAGATCTTGCTTTCTCTGTTGCATTTGCCCACAGCTCTGATGTACTGCACAGGCTTCGCCCTTGGGACCAAACCACGCCAACCGTGGGTAAATCCAGCATTACCCACACCCAGGCATGGGTTATTGCTATATTATCACCCTCCCAGCTTTACCGCTACTGTCCTATCTAATATTTATATCTCCTTACTTCGTATCAGAATCCCTTTCCTTGTACATGTCTCATTCCCCACTCATTATATAAACTTTTTTTCATATATTGTCTCAAATTTATCTTCTTTTCTTTCTTCACATACCTTGTGTCCAATAAATATATTGCATCTATACCTAAATTATCAGTGTTTTTCAATGTTTGTATGTAGGAAGGAATAGCTTGTTAACAAGATTTACTTTGATTTGTATTTTTTTGTTTTACCTTTATATTTCACCATTCATTGTTTGAAAAGGATAGGTTTTAGACAGGCAAGCTCTAGCCATTCCAATGGGCCAAGACATTTATAAATTCACACAGACTGCAGAGAAGACAGTCCAGAGCATATCTAAACAATCCTACCTTGGTTTGTGATTTACTGTGGCATTGGCTGGTAAGAGAAGTTTTATTCAAATTTATATTTTATTTGTTATCACTGTCTTGCGCTGTTTGTAGGCAGGAAGGGATAGCTTGTTAACAACATTTACTTTAATTCATATTTTATTGTTTTACCTTTAACTTCAAAGTTGGTTGTTAGAAAGGGATATGTTTTAGATAGCCATCCCAAAGGGTCTAGACGATTATAAATTCACAAAGACTGCAGACAGGAAAATCTAGAGCATATCTAAACAATCTTACCTTGGTTTGTGATTTATTGATCTTTACTGTTAAAAAGAAGTGTGACTGTGAGTGATAGTGATGTAAAGGAATTACAGCTTTTGTCTGGCTTGCAAAACTTGTACAATCAGAACAACTTTACAGAACTTACTTTAGTATTCATTTGTATATTGCTTGCGTGATTTTTTGTCATACAGGTTGAATTTTGGAGTTACTGATTTTGATTATTCCTTTCTTTTACAATATTTTATTCATTTGAAGCTGAATATGGATTCCTTAAGTGAGTGTGCAATTAATGATTTGCTAATGCACAAATAACTTTTAAGTGTAATAAATGCTATGCATATTTAAAGGTATCAGGTGATAACACCAGTGATCTGTGTTCCTCGTGTCAAAAGGAGGATGATTTGCTTACCATTGTTAGAATTAAATCTAGACTTAATGATGATCATTGCACCTATGCAATTGGCATGGCTTGGAGAACTGTTGTTACATAAATTAGTTACTAGACTGGTGAGATAAATAATGTTAGGGAAAGAACAAATAGAGCACATTTAGGAAATGATGCATATATCATCTGTAAATATCATTCAATCCCTATGAAACAAGACAATGTTGCTGATAAGTTTGGAATTCTGGATGCAAGTATTCAGCAATCTGAGGATCTAGATTGTTTAAAAGCAAACAAAAAAAAAGAAGAAGAAAAAACAAAAAGGAAGGAAGAAGTTCACAGCAAATAACAAGGAAGAAAAATAAACCGATTAATGTCTGTAAAGTAAAGAGAATGTGTACTAATGTACTAAAAAGGACAATTTGTTGTCATGTAACACACAGTTTACTGGGAATGTTAATATTTTTGCATCAGAAAAACTTCAGTCTACAAAAAAAGGAATAATTTTTTCCAAAAGAGAAGGTAGAAAGAAGAGGCAAGGGGCAGGTAAAAAGAAAGAAATCAAAACTGAATTTCTAAGCTTGTTTCTTGCCTTTCCTGTAAGTAGTCTAGTCCAGATACAGACTTGCTGTATCCAGGACTGTTTGTAAGTTTCTGAGCCTCCAAGCCTATCTATGCTGGAGGGAAACCTTCTAGCTTATCAGTGGGAGTGGTAAGCACTAGGTAGCTTATCCTAAAAAAAAACAAAAAAAACCCCACTTTATGCATCGCCACTTAGCTAGGGTTAAACTATTCCCGGCACCATAAAGTGTGCCCTTCAAATTTTCCCTTATAACTAGCCAGTTTTTTAGTTTTAGCAATCAAATCTATTTCTTTGAGCTCAGCACTTGTTCAGAACTCATTGTAAGCACTAAATAAGCTACAAATTACTACAGCACTCAACTTTCCTCACTTGTCTAGAGGAAAACAATTTTTAGTACTTAATAAATAAGTCTAAGGGTCAGCTCCCGGTGTTTTCACCTGTCTACCTGATGAATCTGGGCATTTTGGGGCAATGCAGCAATTGCCTCATGTACACAAACAACCCTCTCCTCCTACCACCCAATACTACAACCTGTGAGAGATGCACTTATATAGCCAAACTGGAAGCAAAGCTCTCTTCACCCAAGATGGACTAAACAGTCAAGAGGAGAAGGTAAACACTTGCACCACACCACACTCATCACATAGTCCCTCAAAACCTACACCACCAAAACACACACACAAAAACACAAAGCACACACCTACATTCACGGAGGCTCTCAGTAAAAACCTGCCCAAGCAACAGGGACCTCTAAAGCAGAACCGCAAACAACCTCCACCCCCCCCAACACAACCCAAATGACACATAGCCCACAAATTCAGTGTGTCACTCAACCACAGCCCATAAGGCATAATAACGTACACAGTACTCTAGTCATAGATGACTCTATAGTCAGTCACACTGATGTTCCTCTCACCAGGTTAAACAAGGAGAAAGTTACTGTCAGCTGCCTGTCAGGTGGCAGGATCTGCCACATAATGCATGCACTCAGGTCACTCCACAACAAGTGCAAATATGACTCTGTCATTGTCCATGTTGGTGTGAACTGAGACATACCTCCCTGGACTACATGAAAAGAGACATGGAAGAGCTCCCCGATCTTGTAGCCCAGGCAGGTATGGCCCTAGCCCTGAGTAGCATCTTTCCGTCACCCAGAATGTTACCACAGTACAAGGACAAAATGATTGACCAACAATTGGCTAAGCTTCTGGTGTCATTCTAAGGGGATCCAGTATCTGTCTGCCTGGGATGACATGATTGACAGACCACTATGCTTTGCCAGAGATGGTCTGCACCTGTTTCCCTTGGGATTCCGGATACTGGATAAGGCTCTTGCCACCCCTATAGTGCCTTTTTTAGGCAAAGTTCAAATGACAAATTCACCACCATAGCAGGTACAAGTAAGCAAAATCTGAAGGTAATGCTACTCAATGATAGAAGTCTAAACCTCAAAATGCACTCACTCAAGGCACTCCTTAAAATGGAGAACATCAACATCTGTGCAGTGACAGAGACCTGGATCAAAGCTCCAGAGAGTACCCCTACATTACCAGTCTATAATTCATACCACACCTTTTGGCCACCAAACCTGGACCAAAACACTAAAGGCGGAGGCGTGTCCATATTCATTAAGGATATCTACACCTCCAGGCTTGTTGCCCAGCATAATGCATCTGAGATTTTCCAAGTGCAACTAACTCTGGGAAAGACCACAACCCAAATTGTAGCTTGCTACAGATCCCCCACCATGCGCCAGGATTCCCACTCCTCATTTCTTGATACAGTGGAAAATATTAGGGTACAACCTAACACCCTAATAATGGGCGATTTCAACTACCCCACCATTAACTGGGAAAACTACTTATGTACCAACTCTTTTGCTCAACGTTTTCTGGAATTCATAAATTCCAATGACTTGGATCAACTTATCCACACACCCACCAGGGGCAGCAATATCCTAGACCTGGTCATTACCAACATGGGCAACCGGTGTTCCACACCAGAGGTCAGTTCCTCGTTGGTCAGATCTGATTACAAGCTAATCACCCGAGACATCAACATCCCGCCCCCACCCCCCATTATTGAAACCACCGTAAAATATTTCTCCAAACCCAACTTCATGCTTCTAAAGACAGAAGTGGCAAACTTCATGACAACCATGCAGATGGACAATAGAGGTATGACTGCTGAATCCCACACAAATGCACTTTATAAGCACTTACACAAATGTATGGATCGTGCAATCCTTAACAGAACCAAGATGCTATCCTCCAAAATAAAGGAAGCCAATCTGGTAGTCTCCTGCCATAAAGAAACTCTACAACAGAAGAAAGAAACTGTAAAATTCCATGATTGGAGGAACTCTCTGGTCAGCCTCAGTAAGAAGCTGAGATCCCTCGTAAAATCCTCCAAAGCTAGTTACGAAAACAAAATTAACACTGATTCTAAAGACAACCACAAAGCATTCTATAACTATGTCAAGAATCTCAATGGCAACATTCAAATCTGCTCTGAGTTACAGCACAATGGCACTAAATATACAGAACCAACTGATATTGCCAACATCCTGGCAGATAGGTTCAGTGTTAACTTTACCCCCCTCTCATCCCCTAAAGGGCCCATCTCTATACCGGAATAATGCAAAGTTCCTGTAATCATGGCAGCACAGGTAAAAACCACACTCTTCAAAGCTAAAAACACAACATCCATGGGACCTGACAACATCCCATGCTCCATTCTACATGAACTACAGAATGAACTGGCACCCCACCTAAGCACCATGTTTAATCATAGCCTTACCTCAGGCTTTGTGCACACTGAATAGAGCACAGTGATGGTCATGCCACGCCTCAAAGGGAGCGCTACCATGGACCCTGGGAACTACTGCCCCATTAGCATGACGAGCCTGGTCTGCAAGGCTATGGAACATATCATCATGGAACCTATCAACGACGACACTGGTAATCTCCAAACTCTGGACCACACCCAGTTTGGGTTTGTAAAAGGCAGATCATGTCTCCTAAACCTGATAGACTTCTTTGAAGTGGTCACCAAAGCCGTAGATGAGGGTAAGGTGGTTCCCACAGCCTATCTAGATCACACGAAGGCTTTAGACACCATCCCCCACTCTGGAATTATAGATAAACTCACTAAACTAGGTATAAATCCCTGTCACAAGATAGGTTGCCAACTGGCTCACTGACAGAACCCACACTGTGAAAGCAGCAGACTCCAAATCTGACTTCAGACCAATGACATGTGGAGTACCACAGGGTTCAGTCATGGGTCCTCTCCTCTTTGGTAACTACTTCTCTGAAGTATAGGCTAAAACAGAAGGTCTTTGGCTAATGAAGTTCACAGATGATTGCAAACTAGGAGCCATAATCGAAACTCCTAATGATATGGACATCCTACAAAAGGGCCTCACTGAGACAGATGCCTGGTGTCAAAGCCATGGCCTCAAGCTCAATGCTAAAAGGTGCATTGTCATCTCTTTAGGTAAAAACTCTGTACCCATGAACTACCATATAGGCGGCAGACTACTGAACACCAAAAGTGTGATAAGAGACCTTGGGACACAGGTGGACAGTAGTCTCTCCTTTGATAACCACATCACCGCAGTAGTCAGGAAATCCTTTTACATGGCACACCTCATCACAAAAGATTTCTCATCCAGGAAAAAAAATGTCATTGTTCCCCTCTACTTATTACTCATTAGATCCATTATAGAATACAGCGCCCCTTTTAGCATGTACCTCACAAGACATCTACAACAACTGGAAAGGCCACAGAAACACCTCACAAAGAGGATTACTGTCCTCAAAAATATGCCCTATGCAGACCGTCTCAAAAAACTCCAGCTTTACTCCATTGCATATCACCTATTCAGAGATGATCTCTGCCTAACATACAAAGCTATGTCAAACCCAGACATGCTCCACTTAAAGAAATCCCAATCCCTCTGAGCTACACACTCTAGGGACTTAAAGCTTGTCACCACAATAAACAGAACATGCTGGAGAGATATATTCCTGTCCCAGAGACTTCCCATACTCTGGAACATACTACCTATCTATATTAACAAAGCTCCTCATTAGCACTCTTCAAGAAAAATCTTGAGATAGGAAATTCACCCCGTGGATCACTTCTGTGGCTCTACTCGACAGGGGCACAGGAAAATAATTTTCTTCGGTGGCAAAGCCAGGGTACCTTTGTGGCTAGGTTTATATAGGTCCTAGGGCCGATAGCCTAGTACCTACCTATGAACCTGTAAGAATTGAACATACTGTAAGAAAAAAGAAAAGAAAAACAGATGTTGACTACATGGCTCAAGCTTTGGATTCACAATGCCAGCTAGATAAGAATTTAATTCACAATGAAAACAGTTACATTAATAAGACTAATGGTGATGAAGATCTATATTTTGTAACAATTGATAGAGCAGATATTACTGTATTAAAAGTTGATGATTCTTCAGAACTGGTCAGCAAAGATATTCTTGTAATTAGAGATTAAGTTATTAGAGGAACTGATAGTTATATCTGATTTGCAAAGAAGATAATGAACATTGAATAGTGTTATGCTTGCCAGGAGCAAAAACAGACGATGTGAGACAAGCCTTGGGACACCTTAATGTAAAGAAGTATGGATATGTTTTATTCATTGGTACAAATGATCTCGTCTGCAAGGACTCTCTGACTGTTAGTAGGGAACGGACAGCCCTCTTAGATAGTATAGCTTGTAAGGGTGTTAAGATGTATTTTTCACAAATCACCTATAGAAAGGATAGTCGGGTCACCATAAATAAAAATATTTTTTGGTTAAATACCTACATGGAAAAAATGTCCTGTTTTAAAAAATTTAAATATGCCAAGGCATTCAAGCCTAGTTCTGGGCACACATTTTCAGGCAGGATGGCATGCATTTGTCAAGATCATGGAAGAGAATTTTTGCAGCAGATATTTTAACAATATTTGACAAACAGTAGGCAGGATTTTTGCCTGGTCAAAAATTTAACAGTTCACAGATAGCAACACTTGCTGCATCTCTGATGTTTAATAATAAAGTTATTTATTTTTTTACTGGAAAATTTCCTATGTTCCCACAAGATTCATGATGTTATTGTTTGTGAAACATGGTTAAAGAGTAATGACTGGAAACCAGTTCTGTCAGGGTGGAAATGTTTTTACTAACATACATTCTATCAAAAAAATCAGGTGGAGGTGTTATGATAGTGATTAAAGATAGTTATGAGACGTGATTATTACATGTTTATTGATAACACCAATACTATAGACTGTGTAACTGTAACAATAAAGGCATCCCTGGAACATATAACAATTAATGGAGTGCACAGACCAATAAAGTCAAGTGCAGAGATGACCCAGAGAAATTCATACATTCTTTGCATGAAACACAGTTGGGAAGAATAATATTAGCTGGGCACTTAAATTACCAGAAACAAACTGGAATAATACTGATTCAACAACAGTAGTTGTGGAATTTGATAGGATGGGACTTGATACCATATATCAGCATGCATATAGGTTCATAGGTTGATACTAGGCTATCTGCCCTAGGGCATTTATAAGCTTAGCCAGAGTGTGTTTGGCTTTCGCCACCCTTTTAGATTTGTTGGCTGTGCCTCTGTATAGTAGGTCACAGAAGATAGCCCTTTTAAGGTTAGTTTACTGTGCCTCTGTCTAGTAGGGACACAGAAGAGATCCCAGGGGTAAACCTACGATCTCCCATCCACTCGTCAAGATTTCTCTTGAAGAGGATCATTGAGGGGCTCTGCCTAACATGGATTGGGATTTTGTTCCAGAGTGAGGAGAGCCTCTGTGATATGAATCTGTCCCTCCAGCATGTCCTATTTATTTCTCTGCTGAGATTTAAGTCCCTGGAGCGTGTAGCTCTAAGGGATTTGGATTTCTTGAGATGGAGCATGTCCATTAATTCTGGTTTGGACATGGCTTTATACGTCAGGCACAGATCGCCTCTGAGTAGGCGGTAAGCAACTGAGTAGAGCTGGAGTTTCTTTAGCCTAACTGCGTAGGGCATCTGTTTGAGTCCCTTGATCCTCTTGGTGAGGTACTTTTGGGGTCTTTCCAGTTGCTGCAGGTGTCGGTTAATGTACATCCCAAATGGGGCATTGTATTCAATTATGGGCCTGATGAGTGATGAGTAGAGGGGCACAATGACCTCTCTTGATCTAGATGTGAGCCCTTTCGTGATAAGGTGGGCTATATAGAAGGTCTTTCTAACCACTTTGGCAATGTGATTGTCAAAGGAGAGATTGCTATCTACTTGGGTCCCCAAATCCCTAATTACGTCTTCCGTACTTAATGGATTACCACCTATGTGGCAATTTGTGGGCACATTGTTTTACCCAAAGGGGATGACTATGCACTTTTTGGCATTTAGCTTTAGGCCATGGCTCTGGCACCAGTTATCCGTCTCTGTGAGACCCTTTTGGAGGATGCTTGTGTCAGTCAGCCAGTCAATTATGGCACTCAGTTTGCAGTCATCTGCGAACTTGGTCAGCCATAGTCCTCCCGTGTTAGCCTGTACCTCAGAAAAATATATACCGAACAAGAGAGGTTCCAGGACTGAGCCTTGTGGGTCGCCACTTGTTACTGGTTTAGAGTCTGACATGGCACCTGCAATTCTGACCATGTGGGTTCTATCCCTGAGCCAGTTTGCAACCCATATTGTGACATAGGGGTTGATATTTAAGCTGGTGAGCTTATTTATGATGCCCGAGTGGGGTATTGTGTCGAAATCTTTTGCGAGGTCCAGGTAGGCTGTGTGGACTACCTTCCCTTCATCTATTGCCTTGGTGACTGTTTCAAAGAAGTCAACCAGGTTCAAGAGGCAAGATCTGCCCTTAACAAAGCCGAATTGGGTAGGATCCATTGTTTGGAGGTTCCCAATGTCTTTGTTTATGAGTTCCGTGATGATATGCTCCATAGCTTTGCAGACCAGGGTAGTCAGGCTTATAGGGCGATCATTTCTAGGGTCCGTTGTGGCACCACCTTTGAAGAGTGGGACCACTGTTGCTGTATGCCATTCCTTGGGTACATATCCTGTAGTAAGGCTGAGATTGAACAGTGACTTTATGTGAGGGTTCAGTTCTTCTTGGAGCTCATGTAAGACACAGCCCGGGACACCGTCCAGTCCCATTGATGCTGTGTTTTTTGTTTTGGAGAGGGGAGCTCTCACCTGTGCATCTGTGATGTCAGGGAGGCTACACTCTGTTGGGATAGACATTTGCTCTTTTGGGGCGGGGGGAGTTTGCACTGAACCTGTCTGCCAGGATGTTGGCAATGTCTGTGGGTTCAGTGTATTTTTTTGTCATTTTGCACTAACTCAGAGCATATCTGGGAGTTGCCACCCAGGTTCCTGACGTAACTAAAGAAGGCCTTGTGATCATCTTTAGCATCTTGTGCAATTCTTCTTTTGAAGCTGGCCTTAGATGATTTTATGAGGGATCGTAGTTTCTTGCTAGTACTGATCTGAGATACCTTCTCTTTTTGGGATTTTGCTCTATCATGTAGTAGCTTCCTCCTTCTGTTGTATAGCTTATTTATGGCTGGGGTCCACGAGACAGGTCTCCTGCCTTTGGAGGAGTGAGTCTTGGTTTTATTTGGGATAGCACGATCCATGCATTCCTGTAGGTGTCCATAGAATGTGTTTGTAAAGGATTCTGCGGTTTTAGCCGTATTTTCCACTGAACCGGGGGCTTTGAAGGATTCCACCTCAGTTTTGAGAAGTGTGAAGTTTGCTTTTGAGAAGTTCTTCACCATGGTTTCCTTGGCTGGGGGTGGGGATGGGATATGGATGTCCAGTGAGATTAATTTATGGTCAGATCTTAACAATGAGGGCTACACCTCTGGTATTGGGCATAGAGTCCCCATGTTGGTGATGATCAGGTCCAATATGTTTTCCCCTCTTGTGGGACTGGTGACCAGTTGTTCCATAGCATTTGAGTTTATAAATTCTAGGAACCATTGGACGAGGGTGTTGGGGCTTGAGTAGTGCTCCCAGTGTATGTTTGTGTAGTTGACATCACCCAATATGATGGTGTTTGGAGAGACCTTCATATTCTCCAGTGTTCTCAGGAAAGCTGAGTGGGGTTCCTGAGTTTGGGAGGGTGGTCTGTAGCAGGCTACAAACTGAAAGGCAGTTTTGCCCACTGTTAGTGGAACATGGATGGTCTCCGATGCTTTGTGCAGTGCCACTAACCTGGAGGTGTGGGTATCTTTGATGAATATGGATACTCCCTCTCCTTTTGTGGTTCGGTCTGAGTTTTGGGGCCGAAAAGCATTGTATGAGGTATAACCTGGTAGTGCTGGGGTGCTCTCGGGAGCCTTGAACCAGGTTTCTGTTACTGCACAAATATCGATATTCTCCATACTGAGGAGAGCCTCAAGTGCTTGCATCTTGAGGTTTAGACTTCTGGCCTTGAGCAGCATTACCCTTAGTTTCTTTTTCCTTGTGTTGTCTATGGAGGTGGGTTTGTCTTTTGAGCCTTTCCTAAAAAAGGCACTATGGGGGTGGCAAGAGCCTTAGCCAATATTCGAAAGCCCAGGGGTGACAGGTGCAAGCCGTCCCTAGTGAAGCAACGTGGCTTGTTGAGCATGTCATCCAGGCTGACAGACCCTGGATCCCCTTTGAATGACACCAATACTTTAGCCAATTGTTAAAATTGATCATTTTGTCATATGTTGAAAATAGACCTATTACTACCTGTAACATGATGTTCTATAACAAAATAATAACAGCTATGAATGAGAAAATGTGCTGTGATGTCATTTATATAGCTTTAACTTCAGCATTTGACAAGGTCATACACAAAAAACTGATCAATAAATTAGAACAACTAGGTATTGATGTACTCTTGATAAGATGGATAGCTGCATGGCTTACAAACAGGACATGGCAAGTATCATACAGCAACTGGCCAGATGAAATTCTTAGTTATACACAGGGTGACCCACAGGGCTCTGTCCTAGGCCCTTACATATTTCGATTGTATCTTTCAGACCTAACTTTTTCATGTGAGGTGTTATACAATCTATATGCAGACGACCTGAAATTAGGTAAACTGAGTACATGTGTTAACAGATAAAGCATGTCTGCAAAATAACTTGACTAAATGGACCATTTGGACACAGGAGACTAAAATGCTGATAAATACATCAAAAACTAAGCATATTAGATTTGGGGGACATAAACTGAAAGGTGAATATTTAATACAGCACACAGTGGTTGAAACTGTAGACTCATTTATGGAGCTAGGTATATGATCCAGCTATGAGTTTTTCTAATCATATCAACCAATTGGTTAATGGTAGTTACAGAACTATAGGTTGTATAAAAATATTTATAAAGTCTAGGAAATCAAAAGTGATGAAGTCATCGTTTCTTAGTTACATTAGACCAAACTTGAGTATGTAATAACAATATAAGAAAACAAGCATGAATAAACTGGAAAAGAGTACAGCGGAAATATATCAAGGACATCCATGGATGTGAAAATTTAAGTTTTATGAAAGACTAAAATATCTGATCTTATACTGTGTCTTTTATAGATACCTAAGAAGAGATCGTATTCAGGTATATAGGGCATTTAGAGACAACTATCTTTGGGAATGTTTGGGGTTATCAAAAAATACTAGAAAATCATCAGTTAACCTGTGTAGAAGATTCTATAGGAATGAGAAGTGCACTAATTGGTTCTCTGACAGAGTAGCCGATGCATGGAACAGACTACCAAATTATACTGAAGCATGTACTAGTTTATATAGTTTTAAGAACGGGCTAGACACTTATTATGGGAACAAGTGTTTTGATGTATTGGTAAGCTAGAATGGCATTAATGCCTGTGCTTGAAATATTTGTATGAATATATGTTTGTATGTATGTAAACTTCTTAGACCATTCAGTCACTACTAAACTCCTGATATCATTTGTATACTACATTTAATGGCACTATTCCTAAATCTTCTTTTTCTTGTCTTTCCATTTTTGTTACTTACAGTTTTTGTTTTTTTTTTCTCTCTTAACCATCTTACCAACTATTTTTTTCCATCATTTTGTTCCTACTCTTCCTAATTCCAACTCTACTCTTCCTAATTCCAACTCCACTTCCTTTTCACTGTCACTTTCTAATACTGCATACCTATTTGTAAATTTACCTGAGGCCTTTCTGTCTGCAGTCCTTTTGCGTTTTATTTTCCCCGTTATTTCCATTGGATTTCTACATTATCGTCTTTACTTATTTCCCTCATTTATTTATTGACATCCGTTTACCGGGAAAGTTCGGCTGGGTCACAAAAGTCCATTTTCATCAGAGCCTGTGGGAGAAAAGCTCCATTTAATAGAGAAAGAAAAAAGTTCAAAGGCATTACAAAAAAAATTTTGAATGTACTGAACTTATAATACTTTCTTATTGGACTTTCTTCTTCACTAGTACCTTTAATAGCATGCTCAACTAATTTCTCTGTCCATTATCTGTCCATCATGCACAGCACTGCAGTAGCTGCTCCAGTTCCACTGCATTAGATGCCATAGTTGTTTATGGGATAAGAATTTTTTTCTACTACTTATATACTCTATTGTAAGTTTAATGTTTATGGGGTGGGAGCTTAGGCTGTCTTAGTAACCCTGTTGCAGCTTTTCATTTCTATTAACAATATCACAGCGGAGTGACCAGACAAGAAAAAATACAGACTCTGAATCCTTCATATAAAAAATAAAATAAACACTTTTATTGCAACGAACAAACGGTAAGTGCTTTCTCAGTCAAGCTTCATCAGACCTGTACTAATACTGAGAAACACTCCATTTAAGCACATTGAAAACACTAACATTAGCACATATACTCTCTTTTTTATACATATATATTTTTATTATTCATAGTATTTTATTTTATTTTGCCTCATACTTATTATTGTACTATTTCATTTTTTGTAGAATGCAATGAATGTAATTTATGGATTTATTATTAATGTATGTCCTTCGTGATGTTTTATGGAGTGTTCTCTTTTAAATATTGATTATTTCTTTGATTGATGCATTTTTTCTATTGGATGTTAGTATTTTCAATGTGCTTAAATGGAGTGTTTCTCAGTATTAGTACAGGTCTGATGTAGCTTGATTGCGAAAGCGCTTACCGTTTGTTCGTTGCAATAAAAGTGTTTATTTTACTTTTTATGTGAAGAATTCAGAGTCTGTATTTTTTCCTGCCTGGTCACTCCACTGTGATATTGTTATTATCGTTTACTTGGTTTATTTCTATTTTTACAATGGCGTGTTTACCCCTTGGACTATACGTTATTTCTTTTATTTTCAATTGTATTGACTTCTTTATCATGCATTTGTGCTGATGTCTATTGTCAGAATTATTCAATTTCACAGAACTGTTCCGTTCTTGCTATGGGTAGGATATTCGTTACCCACTTTTATTTAGGTTGACATCTTATCAATTCATTGTTAGTAAACTGCAAAGCTATATAAAATTGTGGCACATTGTGTTATTAATAAACAAAATGTTAATTTACCTACAAAATCATATGCCTCAAGAGTAGCAGATTGTTGTACACATTGATAATAACTAAGAGATGAGCGATGCACCACACCATAAAACGTATCTCAACGATTTATACAGAGCTGTATCTCAACAAAACAAAAAAACAACAAACAACGGATTAGCACTTTCAGCTATCAAAGCCTTCTTCAGATCCACAGTCAACAGCCACATCTCAATCTAATATAAAGCATATAACAGCCAATGACAAAAAACATGTAAACAAGCTGCTTCGCTCTAACCAATACAAGTGCTTATATAAGCGCTTCATCATCCAATGTGTTTCGTTATTCTAATTAGTTTTGACTATCAAGTCAAGATGAAAAATGTAAATTAGACTTCGATTTATTCAAAGAATTAGGTCCATTTCTTTGGTGTACTTGTGCATTAACGCAAAATTCTTTAGAACCAATTAACTTTGATTTATTTGTACTAATAGCTGCACTTATTTTCTCTTCTTTTTCTTTATTTTTCTCTCTTTCTTTTTCTTTTGTCAATCCTTGTTTCTCTCCTGTTATTACTTTTTGAGTATTAATAGTGTTCCTAGGCCACTCGAACAACTGGCCATTTTTTTATGTCATTGAAGTATCTTGTCAATTTATTGCTCTTAATACTTTTCAGCTTGTTCTCATAAGCCAAAAGCTTATCTTGTAAGTTTTCCAATTTCATAAAGTCACTTTCAGAAAGATTCATATTTTCTAGTTCCTTCTGCTTGTTCTCAATTAGGGAACTAATTTCTTGTTCTTGAGGTTCAAAAAAATCTATCAGCAGCCTCATATAACTAAAACTAGTTTGTCTGTTGATAGCCTGCCACTTCGCAAGGAGATCTGGAAATGTATTTCCATAGGTCGGCATTTTTATGTAGGTAGTATATATTACATAATTTACAGATATACTATATTTTATATATTTTATTAGCACTTTGTTATTAAGGACTTTGCATACGTATTTTTAAATGCTAAAATGTTTTAACTATTTATATTTTAGTAAGATATGTTTTGTTAAATGTTTTTATAGAATCGCGCTTTTTGATGAGTGAACTTGGAATAACTTGGCTTTTATTCTTATGAAAGCGACAGGGAATACTTTTTTGATATGTTTCCCTATGTTTTGTCTAATGTCTAATGTAAACCAATGATTTTTAAGCAAGTAAAGTCTGATTTACATTTCTGCTTTCATTTGCTAGCTGAGACCAATGATGTTAGAGAAATCAAAGTCTAATTTACATTTTTCATCTTGACTTGATAGTCAAAGCTAATTAGAATAACGAAACACATTAGATGATGAAGCGCTTATATAAGCACTTGTATTGGTTAGAGCAAAGCAGCTTGTTAACATGTTTTTTGTCATTGGCTGTTATATGCTTTATATTAGATTGAGATGTGGCTTTTGACTGTGGATCTGAAGAAGGCTTTGATAGCTGCAAGCGCTAATCCGTTGTTTGTTGTTTTTTTGTCTTGTTGAGATACAACTTTGAATAAATCGTTGAGATACGTTTTATGGTGTGGTGCATCGCTCATCTCTTAGTTATTGTTGTGATTTTGGTGAGCAAGCTTAAACGGAACATTCTTCTGCCTTTTTGTTTGTTGTACACATTGCTCTTTAAACAAATGACTTAAGGAAAATACCACAAAAAGGGCCATAATGAGAGAATGTAGAGCTGCAAGAGAAAGACGAAGACAGTAAATCTGAGGTATGGCGCTCATAATGGGAAAACAGAATTGCAGAATGTGTATACAATTGTTGATGTGGAAAGTAAACAAGCATCAGACAAAAATACAGACAGTTATGCAAAATTAATATAATGGCCTGATTTGTTTTCATTTTGTAACATAACTCAGTCAGACATAAAAATAATAGAAGAGGAAGGAACAAAGCTTAAGATGGGGACGGACATAACATCTGCATTATCAGTGATAGCAGTGAAAGAATATGGAAGGCTGCTTTCAAGCATACCACTGCATTATTTTAAAATGCAATGTGGAAAATGTACCCCTGCGAAGCAATATAACTGGGATGCCAACATTGAAGGGGAACACACAGAATTAGTTATTTTCAAGTACAAGACTGCATTTTGTCTTTTATTCAAAAGTCGGAACTGTCAAAAGTTAAAATCTTGTGACTTGCAAGTGTGAAAAAATGTAAAAGACCTCTACTAAAGTAGCTAAAATGATGTACCCCCCTAATAAATAGCACTAAAACAAATTGAATGCATCTTACAGTTCTTTTAAGATCTCTAAATTTTACAAATATAGAAAAACAACTTTTTAATCCTTCTAAATATTTAAAATATAGATCTTAGTGTATCTGTACGTCACTTCAAGATTACCTTTGGAGAAGCAGGGATTGTCATATTTATTTATTTATTATTTTATTTATCATTTGTTTACCAGGATAGTCCGGCTGGACAGCTAGTGTCCATTTTCAGTGGAGTCCTGGGGAGAAAAGCTCCATACAGTTACAGGATATAGAGTAATACATACAGTTACAGAATAAAGAGGAAATACATGGTAGTACTTAAAGTTACAGAGCATGCTATAGAGTGGTTAACAATAATAATTACAAAGTAGTGTTACAAATATATGATCATAGCACTTTCATAGGGTTGGAACAGAGGTGTACATGAGAATTTAGAGTAAGAATATATTTACAATATATACAATGTGCTAGACTAGAGCACAGTGGCAGTATTCACCAGAGGCATCAGGTATTAACTTCCTACAATAGGGGTGAGGCATCAGGGAGGTCCTTTGCAGTTACATAAGTGGATGGTGAAAAGGTCTGATTTGAGGAGGCTTTTGAAGGTGGGTGTGCAATATTGTTGCCTGAGATCAGGAGGCAGGTTATTCTATGTTTTGGCAACTTCATATGGGAATAGAGATTCACCGGAACTGTTTTTACATAGGATGGAATCTATCAGGGCTTTGTTACTGGATCAGAGTTGTCTATTTGAATTGTAGAAGGTTAGAAAGCCAGTCAGGGCAGGGGTTTTGTCTGGATAGAAAATTATTTGCTGAGCTAGGTTGAGTTGGCAGTAACTTAATAAGTTAGGAAGATCTAACCAGTGTATTGACTGTAGGGACTGGCAGTGATGGGAGCGTGATTTGGCATTGGTTGCGAACCTGGTGATTTTGTTGTAGCATGTGATGAGTTTGTTCGGGTCAGTTTTGTTTAGGTTTGTTAGTACAGGGGATGCATAAAGTAATGTTGATACAAGATGGGTTCTAGCTATGGTAATTTTCACTGCTATACCTCAAAAAAGAATATTTAGAACCACAAGTGTTCACCCTTATTGCAAGAAGCTTTTTTGTTGAAAACATATAACACCCTACTTACTTTATTCTGGTCATTCTGACAACACTCCAGTTCAGAAAACTAGTGAACATTTAAAATATTCCAAAAGCCTCATTCTATCTCTAAGAATTTACAGTTCTGGATTCAATGCAAAACAGTCAACTTCATTCCACTGCCATCTCTACAACTTTCAGTAAGCAAACTTAGATGATGCATGGAGCAACCAGGGAATCTCAGACAGATATGCTGCAAGAATTTAAGATTTGACCATTTGAACAAATCTTAGCAATAAAATTTCTCTGATATTATTAAGAATGTTAAAATTTACTTGTGAAAGCTGCCTCAACTTTGTCAAATGATTTGCAGTTGTAAGAAAATATTAAACTTGTAATTTTTAGTTGTAAGCAAATATAAAATATAAAGTTAATTTTAAGAACAAATACATCTTACCGTCACTGAAAATAAAAACTAAGAAAATCATGGCACTGCATTTTTTTTACACCACTTTCATTATGG
The DNA here is from genome assembly GCF_019279795.1 of Protopterus annectens. NCBI lineage: Eukaryota > Metazoa > Chordata > Ceratodontiformes > Protopteridae > Protopterus > Protopterus annectens. Next base: position 307,608,541 of record NC_056734.1, read on the forward strand.
GGTTTATTCCCACACTCTTCACTGAACAAAGTATGAGTTTGCAGTGTCTTGGAGTAAAGGAAACACTTGCAAGCATCTGGAGTCATAGGGAGGTTTCTTATTCTTTCTCTAACAATAGCTGAAAAGTGATTTCAGTTGCTACATTTTGCTTATGTTTGAGCATGTTGAAACTCAGTTTAGCAATTCAAGGTTATGTTTACAATAAATGAAAATATACCTAATCAGGCACCTGATTTTTCTAACTAATCTAAGTATGTCAGACACATTGAAAAGGAATGTTTAGGAAGAAGGGGATAAATACGTTTGCATTAAAATGTCAGGCCATTAAAGTACTGAAAGCTTTGCATTTCCTTTTGCTTTTCACTAACTCATAAAATAGTTAGAAACAAATGAAAACATTTGGCAAATAGTAATTATTGAACAAGCCTTCACAAAGAATTAGAACAACTTAAAATTATAAAAGCAGACACTGAATTGAAACCAAAAACTTGCCAATGACAATTCAATAAATCTTTTTGCCCAAAGTAAAAACTGGAATTACAAAACCTGAAAAATAAAATAAAATAGATTACGTAGAAAATAACAATGGTGCCAGTGATTAAGAGATGTAAGGGTGGGCATATTTATAGAAAAGGTTATTTTAAGGACACTATTAAGCCAGATGTATTTCCCTTCCAAGAATAGAAGATAGGTTTTCATCCCTAACAGAATAATAACATTATATAAACATTGACTTTAGAAAGGTCTATTGATAGATGGAGCCAGAAGAACATTCTAAGAAACTGATAATATGTATATAATGTTCTGATATGATATAGCAAATCAATAACAAATTTCAAGAAGTCTAAAGGAATATAAACTGAAACTAAAATTTTGAAACTAGCATGCATTTTTAAAAGCAAAAATCTCATGTTTTTGGCATGTGGATAGGAGAATTTGATTATGAAAGATATGTACTAAAATATTGCTTGTAGTAGAACCCCAAGGCAGTGAAATGGGATGCAGCTGAAATCTTATTCAGGACTGATAAACTGTTTCCACAAGGTTTCACTAAAAGTAAAAGTAGTAAATCTACTAAACAAATTTCTGCAGATGTAAAGTGAGTGAACATTTGTGAAGAACTGTAAAGCATACATTGAAGGAGATGAATAAAACAATTGTACTGGAGACAGTTCTTATCCATTTTGGTAACTTTGCAAATACATTTAGTAGGTGATGTTCAAGATTTGGAATTTGAGATCTGTGCTCGAGACTTCAAAATGACACAATGAAAACCACTGCATTTGCTTTTAGATCACTTACAAGGCTGAATGTACATTTGTCAAGACAGACAGTGTAGTGCTTAGCATGGTATGTGGTGTAAGGAAATGAAGTCAGTATTTGATGGAAAAAAGATTTATTCTGATTATTGATCATCAAGCAATTATAGCTTTTTCCAACCCACAGAGGAGTGCATCCATGATGACTGCAGAAAAGAGACAACATAAATCCCTGTCTGTAGGGTATTAATAAGACATTGAACGCAAAGGAAAAAGCAATGCACCCAACCCGTGAATACAATGGGAGATAATCACGTGGAATTGCTGTTGGACTATTATGACTGTCCTATAGTACAAATAAATAAATTAATAAACGTAAAAGACTACATTGGCAGAACAAAAAGGAGGTCTATTATATATCACTTATTATGCAGGTACCTAAGATGAATGTTCTGAAAACTACTAACTCAATGGGGTGGCGAAAGCCGACACACACTGGCTAGGCTTATAAATGCCCTCGGGCAGATAGCCTAGTACCTACCTATGAACCTATGTATTGATTGGCTGCAAGTGGGCAGCTTAAAAAACATGGCCTGCTATACTCTGATGTTGCTGGTAGAAAAGTAGATCTCTATGTTTATATAAGAAAAGTATGTGGTTCCAGAGTTATGATTTCTAGCAAATTACATTCCAAAGAGCCACGTACATTAAATGACAGACTTGTGAGACAGGCAAACATGTAATTCCTTACTTGAACTTTGAGTGGGGGACTGGGTATGACAAAGAGAGAGAGACCAAGACAGAAAACCTTCCTAAAAGCTGTACTGGATGGCAGATGGTACAAAATTCGTCATTAGCTATAACCCAAGATAGATTTTTTTTTGTGCCCACCACAGTTGTCTACCATTAGACATGACCCAGGGACTCACATGTATCATCTGTTCTGCTTTTCTTGACAACCATCTAATTTGCCACAAATGGGGAAATTCCTAGTCTAAGCAGTTAGTGGAAGGATGGGGAGTTCAGGCAAGGCATCCCAGAATAACACGATCCTGAAGCTGTAGAGGTTTTTTTTTTAATGTCTTACACACAATCATGTACAAGTGTCATTATGCATTATGTATGCTTAAATCTTTGGACTAGCATATTTTTTGTCTATGACAATTACTTCTAGACATTGGCTTTCACGTCTACCGCTATGGTCCCAGGTTAGGTGAACTGAAATAAAAAAACACTCCATTCTATTCCCTCTGCGAGCTTCACTTAATAAAACCTACATTGCCTGAGTCTGTGCCATGGAGCTGCCCTGACACATAGCTTTTTTGCTTATTTAACCTTTTGCCAGGAATGCAAGTATCGGTTTCTCTGCAGTGGGTTTATCAGGTCTTTCTATGCAGTCCAACCACCACTCATCAATGATTACTTTTAGTCCAGATTTGAACATTTTCCTCTTGGGAATTTTTCTTAGGTTGTAGAAGAACTTGCTCCCTGGTTTATCCATTGCAATAGGGTATGTTGAATCACCACATCTGATTTTGCATTTGAGGGACTACACCCATACTCCCAATGGATGATGTTAAGATCATAAGGAACTTATTTGCATGCTATAATCCAAGCAAGCAATGACTATATGGTGAGTATAAAATCAGATGAGAAAGATATAACTGCATGATAGACAACTGGCTGGAGAACTCTGACCAGAGCGTGTAACGTAGTGATACATTCTACCTTTAGCGCCTTAGCATTCCATATGTTATAGGCTTGTAATGCAAGAGATGGAATTAATCCAGTGAAGAGGTATGTAGTGTAGTGTAGTGACAGAATTTCACTAATTAAGAATTTTCATTGTTTTGCCAAATGCTATTTGGTAATAAAATGCTTGGCTTTGTATAATTTGTTGAATATCTACTTGCCTTAGTGGCAGGATCATTCACGTGTAGGTCAAAATTTAAGATTTTATCAAATCGCAACAAAAAGGATGTATAAAAATCAGTTTATTGACAGGCAGTGAATCTAATGGAGTGATGTCAAGCATCAAGTTGACTGACAATGTGCTGACTTATTGAGGGGTAATGAAATAAACGTTGTAGGACACTGCTAAATTCCAATGCTTTATTTCTTAAAACAAAGATAAAACACAAGATGAGCACTTTCGGGATGTTCCCTTCATCAGATATTTTTCACATAAAACAGACACTATTTAAAATAATGAATAGCCAATGGCAGTCAATGAAAGACCCGCCTGTTTTGAAGGGTGGGTTTTACAGGGATTACATCATTAAGCCCTGGCTTCCTACAGGCCAGTAGCTCAACTATCCATCTAGATTCAGCTAGCTCTGTTAAGTGTTTCAAATTACCTCCTCTATTGTTTACCTTAACATTCACAATGGCCCTAAAGGTAAAACTATGAGTAGGATATTCCATCACATGTCTACTTAAAGCATTGTTAATATCATTGTTCCTTATACAAGACAAATGTTGCAAAATCCTTGCCTTAAACATTTGATTAGTCTTACCCATGTAGAAACTTGGGCATTTAACACATTCTGCCAGGTAAACTATGTCAGTGGCACGACATGTGGCTCTACCTTGAAATACAAACTTCCTGTGAGTAACTGGATGTACAAAATCAGATGTTCTCTTTATGTGTGGACAAGCTTTGCAACCTCCACATGGGGCTGTTCCTGTTGATGTAGCTATAATTTTATTTTCATTCATATTTTCTCTACATAGTAGGTCCTTGAGATTTTTATTCCTCTTATACCTAAATCTAGGGTGGGTACCTACTATTTTGTTCACACGTTCATCCCCCATTAAGATGTTCCAATGTTTACAGATGATGTCACAAACATTTCCTACATTTCCACTGTAAGTGAGCATTATATCAGGTCCCTTTTGCAACAGCGGGCCACTTGTACGGTTGGAAAGATTTGTAGTTTCACATCTTATCCATGGTTTATATTTGGTATTTCGAAAACTTTTACCACGATCCATAACCTTATCAACCACCCTACTTTTATAACCCCTCTGTAGTAAACACCCCTTTAACTTTGACAATTCTGACTCATAAACCTCATCATCTAGGCATATCCTTGAAATCCTGCTAACTTGCCCTTGTATTATATTGGTGTAAGTGTGTCGTGGATGCATGCTATCGTAGGCTAATAAAGTATTTCTCCAACATTTAGGTATAAGAGGAATAAAAATCTCAAGGACCTACTATGTAGAGAAAATATGAATGAAAATAAAATTATAGCTACATCAACAGGAACAGCCCCGTGTGGAGGTTGCAAAGCTTGTCCACACATAAAGAGAACATCTGATTTTGTACATCCAGTTACTCACAGGAAGTTTGTATTTCAAGGTAGAGCCACATGTCGTACCACTGACATAGTTTACCTGGCAGAATGTGTTAAATGCCCAAGTTTCTACGTGGTTAAGACTAATCAAATGTTTAAGGCAAGGATTTTGCAACATTTGTCTTGTATAAGGAACAATGATATTAACAATGCTTTAAGTAGACATGTGATGGAATATCCTACTCATAGTTTTACCTTTAGGGCCATTGTGAATGTTAAGGTAAACAATAGAGGAGGTAATTTAAAACACTTAACAGAGCTAGCTGAATCTAGATGGATAGTTGAGCTACTGGCCTGTAGGAAGCCAGGGCTTAACGATGTAATCCCTGTAAAACCCACCCTTCAAAACAGGCGGGTCTTTCATTGACTGCCATTGGCTATTCATTATTTTAAATAGTGTCTGTTTTATGTGAAAAATATCTGATGAAGGGAACATCCCGAAAGTGCTCATCTTGTGTTTTATCTTTGTTTTAAGAAATAAAGCATTGGAATTTAGCAGTGTCCTACAACGTTTATTTCATTTCGTTGGTTGGTTCGTGTGGTAGGACTTTGGTGCAGTATATGATTTTTTACCTGTTATTGAGGGGTAAGTTAGGAGTTATGACCGATTATTTTGATTTGAAGTTCATGCATATCACTTGCTGAAGGTCAGTATAACCCCTGCTGCAGTCTTTTAATAACCATGATAATACAGATTTTGAATAGGTTAGTTCACCTTAACTGATGCCATGTTAGACCATCTCTTTCCACTACCACTAACATGTATGTACAGTTTCATAACTATATGGGGCCTCATGTCTGATGTCCAAGGAAGAGCCATTGTATGTGGCTGTAAACAATACACATGGAATACAGGCATTGCATTTACTTATAAATGCCCTTCCATATCTGGAGCATGCGGTAATACATACTTTGATATTCCTGCCTTAACTTAAAGCAACAAGTTGATAGCACATATGGAAGTCAATGAATGAATGTTTTGCCTATGAGTGTTTTTGTAAAGTGCAGCTTTAAAATGTATTTGTTCATTTAGCAGACAGACAGAAACAGTGCCTTGCATTTCAAAACAATTTATATAATAGTGGTGAATACAGCATTATCTGATTATACATAATCTGTTAACTTTTCATTGTAATGAATTTCTCTTATAGTGTGAATGTATATGTGTTGCTTTCTACTCTTTCTCTGGTAAAGTGAATACAGATTATTTACTGTCACAAATTTGTTAACAGTTTAGTTTGCAAGCTATCACACTCTTTTTTAAAGCAAGATAAATACTTAGCCTGCAATTAAGCCTCAAACTTTAGAACAAAGTTCTTCAAGAGTAGTAACTAAACATGTTTATTTTTGTCTTTTTCTGAGAGAAGATTATAATCGTTGCATTCATTCTTAGTAGTGGGCATGGCAAGAAAAAATCTGAGGGTTTTATATTCTTGCACCTCAGTATAAGAAAAACATTATAAGAACACCTAAAGGTTAAACAAAGTTCAGATCTCAGGTTAGCCTTCTACCTCTGTTTATGTACTATGTAGGTTTCCTGTCTGTGGAAGCAAGGTATAAAACAATATATAATTTTGTCTTGACTGATTGTACATGACTCTGCATATTTCAGCTCATCAGACTTAACGTTATCTGTTATATAAATTTGTATATGGTAACATTGGATTGAGACAGGATAGGCAATGCTGTTGGTTCTTGCTTGGAAGGTAATCCCCTGAAGTAGAACATTGTGTGAGTTTGTTTAAGAGTAGTTTTTTACAGGATGTCGACACAGGTTTGAAGGTGAAAGTAGATGTGGTGATATATAGCTCTTGGGCATGGATTAGATGTTGGGAATCCTTGTTTAGGAACACTATAGTATCTGTGAAATAAGAGTTGAATTCTATTGCAGTTTCGAGTATAGGGTTATTGGGAAAGGGGTTTAGGGTTGAATCTTTGGCCAGGATATAAGATTTCTTTAACAGCTGGTCAGTATCATTTAGGGTGTTTATTATTGTTGTAAAAGTTGTTATGGTATAGTTTTTTTGTCTTTGTTTATTTGCTTTTCAGTACAGTTGCAGAGCATTTAGAAGTGTTTGAGATATTTTGGTGTTTATATTTTTACCATACTTTTCCTCCATCCTGCATTAGCATTCTACTTTTTTAGATAACCAAATTGTATTATTTGTTTTAAGTCAATTCCATCTAGAGGGTGCTAGGATATTTAGGAAAGTTGTAGTCAGTTTTACATCATCATCTAAAGGGGAGATAGTTTACGAAGTTCCAGTTACTAGATGATATGGTAGTAATGAATATTTCTGTGTTAAACTTGGACAGGTTGTGTCTTGTTTTGGAAACGCTTTTTGAGTGGATATGTGAGATGTCTGGTTGAAAAGATTTGGAGCTGTTAACTGAGCGAGTCTGATATTTTACCTGGAGTGGTGAATTTGATAGCATCTGATACTAAGATCCAGTCTAATAAGGAACTTGATGTCTGTCATAATGTGTAGGGCTATTATTTAATTGTGTGAAACCATATAAGTTCATGCTAGAAGTAGAGGAGTTAGAAGTCATGCCCAACCAATTGATATTCACAACACTTAGAAGTATTTTTCGCATGGAATTTTTATGGGTATCCAATGTAGAATGTCTTTCAGTGTAGGTGTATTGTCGCCAGGAGCGATATAAAGGACAGTAATACCTATTTGTTTATATTTGTTTATTTTCAGGAAAACCTCTGCTGTACTGAAATGAATTTTGGTATTGGCTTGTTATAGGGGGAAATGTAGCAGTTGTTAGGGAATATTAGAGCAATACCACCACATTTTCTCTTTATACAGTCAGTGTTGTTTATGCTGGGTTTAAGGCAAGAATATCAGGTTTCTGTTGTGGCATGCAGGCATGCAGTGCAGTAGTTTTATTTCTCAGGCCTCTAATATTTGTAGTGGCAAAAGTTAGATTACCAGTGTGGGAAATATGGACTGTTGTCACTTTAACGTAGTGTGTGGAAGAGCATTATCTTGGTTGTAATAGGTGGGGACAAGATTAGGAAGAATGTCTCCTCCTAAGAGGATTTTAGTATTTTGGGGTATTATTGATTCTTGTTTTTGGAGAGTATTTTTCATTTAATTTTATTTTGATGTCAGTTGAAATTGGTCTATATTTCGGGTAAGGTTGAGGAGTGTAATTAAATCGGTTTGGTGTGAGGAGTTTAGGGAGCTAGAATGGATAGGTGGTTGGGACAGAGCTGGAGAGGTGTTGACATTTATTATCGAGTTATGGTAAGATAAGAGATGGCTCAGTAGAAGAAAAGTAGAGGATATGTTGAAGAGCAGCATGATCAAGTAAAGGAGATCATTATGTCCTTGGTTGCACCAATTGTTTACTCAGTCAGACTTTTTGCTAAAATCAGTTTAAACTCTCATATTTCTGATGTTTATTTGTTTTAAGCAAATATATTCAGATAGACTACTTTTGGGTGAAGTGAACATGCTATAAAAGGCATACGTATGACTATTTTTTTTTTCAGGCTTAGTTATAAGCATAATAATACACGCGCATTTTGTCATTGTATTATAAAACCTTAATGGTATGAAAGATCATCTGAGGATAAACTATGAACACTCAAGCTTTAGTAAAGATAATATGGAATTCCATGCACTAAGACACTGAATTTAACTTCTTCTTAGACAAAAAGACGTCTAACCTTTTAATGACTACTGTAAACCTCCAAACTCCTAAAAAAATGGAAAAGGGTAAACATCAATATTAATGGTACTATCATGGTGTCCAGAAAGTTCCATTGTATTATAACCCAGCATTTGATATGGATGAAGGCTAAAGCAAACTTATTATGAGTCTGAGCAATCACATGTTAACAACAACATTCTTTACCGCTCTGCTTTCCTCCCTGCCTGTCTGGCACTCTGCCATTAATTAAGTCTCCTTAAGGTTTTATGTTGTCATTGAAGAAGAAATATGTCCATATCATGTCATAAATTAAGCAGGTGTACTCTGCTTCTGCGGCTGAGCCTCCTGCTCTGTTTATTTACATGACACATGACCAGCTGTAATTTGACCTTCAGCTACCTACATAGCGAATACATGTATGTGGAAAGACTTTGTTCTGTGTTTTTGGGAGGTGACTTTGTTAATGTCAGTCATACTGCTTTAATAAAACCTCTTTTATTCTTAATAAAATGTGTGATTAAATCAAATTTTTCACAGAATAAGTTGCACAGCAAAGTGGATATGTACAGGAGAGTGAAACATTACAGACATGCTTTTGTCTATTGGCACTTTGGATATCCTAGGCAGCTTTGGACAGGTCATTCAAACAAATTTATAGATGGGTACACGACGGTCATCTTTGAGAAGTGCAGTTTGTGGAAGTAGTTTTTGCACACAATGGCTAAAGTGGATGCACTGTCTACACTAGTTTTATCTTTAAGTTTCATACATGCCCCCAATCGTGAAGTATGCAGTAATGCCAGCATATAATGTGTGTAACATTGTATTGTATTTTTGTGTCTCATACATAACTACATGCATAGTATGGCACAGTATGTATATTATGTCCTGTAGATCATCTGTTGTATGAGTTCACTTAACAAAGTGTTATCTGTTTAAAAAGTCACAGCAGCATAAATACTTTTCAAATTCATCCATTCAAGGACAGCATTTTTAGATGAATGTGAAACAAAGTTCCATCCTCCATGACTGTGTTTATAGACAACCATTTGAAAATGTAACCACGTGACAGGAAAAGCAACAAATATGTAAATCACTTACACTTCAATTATCGAGCAGAGTGATGGCGTTAAAACAACTGGACATTGTCTTTGGGTACACCCAACATCACCAAGATCCTATTCTAATTTCACTGCAGATATAAGTATGTCATACTTTAAAGCATTTAATCAAATTAGACACTGTATAGGAAGTTAGGTATTGAATTATGTCAACTTTACAACATTTGCAGTCATGTAAGGTGGTTACTGCACAGTCTTTTTTTGCCTTCTAACATGTTCTTTATATGTGTTATTACTCAGGGGAATTTCTGAGTGAATATATTGGCCCTAGTGATTTGGTGTCTGCAGTGATGACCAATCATACCTCTCAAATGTCCCAAATTTTTTCAGAATCCCCAGATTTTTGCCTCATATTTTTGGTGTATTCCGCATAAAATGTATGGTTTTCACATAAATCATTGAGTATTGAAGCCAATAAATAATGAGTCGTTTGAATTTCAAACTGCATATTCTTCAGAAAATGTATGCTAACATAACATTTTGTGGTACTTTTCTGTTATCAGGGCAACACTGTTAACTGTAATAAACATATAATGGTGTTACTAAAGATAAAGAACAAACTTCCCGAAGGTTAAGATCACTTACATGGTTCTGAATGAAGACATAAGCTTTCCTGGGAAATGACATATTAGTAATGGAAACTGACAATGTTTATTTATTAATCATAGTCTGCATAGCTTTTACGTGGAATAGTTTATCTACCCCCTTTTTTTAAGTGGAAGTTTTTTCAAACGTTACAAAGAAATCACCATATTAAAAGTAGAATTTCACCGAGCAGTGTACATTGTGATGATTTTTAGTTATGCTTTTTTTATTTGTTTGTGTGTTTTAGGCATGCTTCTCAACTGCCTAGAAATACAGACTGTCCACTTTTGGCCTTATATTTTGGTCTGTTTCTAATAACATTTGTGGAACTTAATTGAATACTAAAGTAAGGAATCAGTAACACTTTGCTTTTACACGTCATATCCTTTAGCAAATGCATGTTAATGCAAACTCTATCATTCTGGCAACTTTATAAGTGTATAGGAGCAACATTTAACCATGTCATATGTGTATTAACCTCTGTAGTTATAGTATATTTACTGTACGTAAGTTATTTCGTACTTAGCATGAAGTGTTAAAGCAGACGCATAGTCGTACATATGCGTGCTGCTGTCATAATGTTTAAAAACACTATGTCAGCCCAGTGTATGTTTCTCAATTAATCAGGGACACGTTTCAACAGAATCAGGGACAAATCCAAAGAAAATCATGGACACTTTTAAAATATTAATACTATTAACACGAGACAATGGCAGAATAAGCAAATGTGAACTGATATACATTTGCTGAAGTAAACTAAGTCTATAATTGTTGTTGTCAAAAAAAATGTTGCTTTCTGATGGGCTGAATAAGCAAATCTAAACTGATAAACATTTGCTGAAGTACAATAAGTCAATAATTGTTATTGTCAAAAAACAAATGACTGTTTTCCAATGTTGGGCTGATTACAGAAACCGCAAAACCGCTCATTAACAGTGTTGCCCTGATAACGGAAAAGTACCCATTTTTTATTATATTCCAACTTTATGAGTAATATTTAAAAAAAATACACTATTTATGGTCTTTGTCCCCCACCTGCCAATTATTTTTCGTTTTTCTCAGAGTTCTTGTGCTAAAAGTTTGAGAGCTATTTGTCCAGTCGTTTAACAACCATCGCTCCCCTCGATACTTGATGTGTATGTAATCCACATATTTGTTGCCTTTACATTTTCAAATAGTTGGCCATCAAGATAATCATTGCAGATGGGACCTTGTGTCTCCTACATCTAGAAAATGCTGTTCTTAACTGCATCCTGCAGCGAAAGCAGTGTGTGTGTGTGATTTGTTTTAGTATTGCAAAGGGATCTCCTCCGCCTTTTCACAATCAGCCTTATTCATTCTAGAACACACGAACTTAAAGATCAGAAGCTTCTTTCTTTTGTATATCTATATATAGTTCAAGTTGGTTTGAGTTTTTAAATGAATATAGTTTAAAATATTTTGAAAATAATGTGCTCATGTCTGCCTGTCACTCTTTAGCAGTTGCAATCACATGGATGATGTTTACTTATTTTTTCTGCTGTGTATGTCTCTGTATTGATTATCACTGGCTATGTTTTTTGTCACTGTTACAAAACCATCAGGTGAGGTTGTTGATATGCACTGTGTTTTCTCAGAGTTCCACTTAGTCATATAACTGACACAGTATCACACTATACATAAGAGCTTGTGCAGTCTGACAATGCGCCTGTGGTGTGTTATTTACACATTCATTTTTATATCCCATTGTTGTGTCATTGCAACATGATGGCACAGCACGGATATTTGTGAATCTGCTTTTACAGTGAGTACCATTGTTCTTGAATCATGTACATCATCCAATGAGTACTAGAGGGGCTCAGCTCCCCCATGGTGCACAATGACTTAGCACATTTATGAATGCCTGCAATTCCCTGTTTTTGCAGCATTCTTTTTTCAGAGCAGCTTTGTGCATGTCTGTCTGTTCCTTGTGCGAGTTTCCTGACTGCCAAGCTGAATTATGCGATAATGGAAAACAAGAATTCAATACTATTTGACTATGCAGGGCATGTACACTTCATACTTGTGCAGCTAGCAAACAAGATGATTGTAAATTATATGAATTACTTTTTTTCTTTGAAAAACCTTACAACGCATGGATTTATATCCTTGTAGCATTTTTTTCCCAGTAATTAGACATTTAGTTTGTAAGCTGCTCCCTTCGGGTTTCAGTAATGAATAATTTAAGTTAGGGGATTTTCTTGCTTGTTGTCAGTCTTTAGGGGAAAAACGCTTTGACAAGACGAGATTATTTGTTTTTGTCTGTCGAGTATAACCTGCTGCTGTCTTCATTGCAGGATAGTCAGAAATATATATCACACCTTTCTATTCATCAGTAGGGTGGAGAAAATAAAATAAATCAAAACATTTGCTTTGCCTGTGGGTATTCTTGCAAAGAGCAGGTTAGAGATTACTTTCCTAGTTTTAATAGATTGATTACATATCTGTCTCTAGCAAAGATTAGCTTTGGATCATTATTATTATTATTATTATTATTATTATTATTATTATTATTATTATAAAACAATTTATATTAAAAGCTGGTGATTATACTGATCTGAAGTACTATGTGTCAAACTTTAAAAAACAACATAGCAGAGATGTACCACAATCTTGCAGTAAGACAATTTTGATACTGTTCAGTGTCAGAAGTTTGCAGATATTGAAGTATATCAGATTCTCTATTTATTGTTTCTTTGTGACAGGTGTCACTAAATATAGGTAAAACAAACTTGGTTAGACATTGCTGACTTGTAAAATCTATCGTATTTTTTGCTATACCTATTGACTATCACATACTCAGACCCAGATGGCATAGACAATCTATTAGCAGGCTTGTTCACTGTAACTTAATTTCACTCTGTCATCATTCACTCCTAAATTCATTTCATGCTATCCTCCAATATTCTCAGAACCAATAATCCTATCTGCACCCCCTCAAATCTCCCAAGAACAAGTTCTCAAGGCAGTAGCTAAGGACAGGAACAGTACTTCTATGGGCCTGATAACATACCAGGCTGCCTATTAGTTAGTCTGAAACATGACTTATCATCCCTCTACAGAGGCAATTTAACATTATCCTGAAAACAGGCTTTGTGTTGGATGAATGGAGGACAGCAGCAGTCATTCCCTTGCACAAAGGTGGGGCTTCAGGAGACTGAGGTAATTATAGACACATTAGCCTGACCAGAGTCATCTTTAATGCTTTGGAAAGGATCATTTTGGAACTAATAGAGAGAGGTACAGGTAACCTACATACTCTCAACAAAACCCAGTTTGGATTCATCAAGGGCAGATCTTGTCTATTAAATGTGGCTGATTTCTGTGAAAAAATCAGTGAGACAATAGAAGAATTGAAATCAGTGCATACTGCATATTTGCACCTCGCAAAGGAGCTCAACACCATCCCACATTCGGGTATCATAGCAAAGCTACAAGAAACCAAGTTCTCTGCAGGTACAGTCACCAGGTGCCCAGTCTTCTTATAAAATCCAACAACCAATAATACAAGACAGTACTCCTTCTTCCAGGAAATAATCTATTGATGTTTACAATTCACATACCAGTTTCGGCTGCATAAACCTTCATCAGTGTCATAGAAAAGCTCTCACAGCTAAATGTTATCCCTTATGTAACTCATTGGATAGCAAACTGACTTGTAAATAGAAGTCAGGAAGTAAAGGGGGACAGCTGAACCTCATCCAAACAATTTGCCACTAGTGTTCATTTCATGGGCAAGTCATCTTTGGCATTTACTTTTTGCAGGTTTGTGTCTGACCACGTCTGCAGATGATTGTAAACTTGGGGCCACTGTAAACTCACAAAGGACTCCAGGATCCAACAAGATGGCCTGTCACAAATAAATAGCTGGTGTCAAAAACATGAATTAGAACTAAATGCCAACTAATGCAACACTGTATCCTTCTGTAAACATGGCTTCCCTTTTAACTACCACATTGACAATGCCCCCTCTCCCTTAAAACTGATCCTGTGATTAGAGATCTGGGAACCTATGTCAAAAATGAACTGTCCTCTGATCATCATGTATCCACAATTGTATGGAAATCCTTTCTTATTACTGTTATTATTGTTCCACTGTACTCAAGACTCTGACCAATCAGTGAATATAAGGTCCCTTTTGGTATGTACCTGGGCAAAATTTTGTTATAACTGAAATGATAGTAATGCTTTTTCACTAACAAAAATAATAATAATAATAATAATAATAATAATAATAATAATAATAATGACCTAAATAATTCCCTCTACATCTACCTCACCTCATAATGGCCCAATAGAAATCACTATTCATCACAGCCTCCAAACAGGTTTCATGCATCTATGAGACTGTTCTCAAGAGGATGAATTGCATATAGCAGGTGCTGGAATTTTACGTCATCTGAGGCAGATTATTTCCATATTATATAGAGGTGTCCATCAATCATTTCAAAATGCAAGAAACTCAATTAAGCTATCATATTGAGTGCCTGTTACTCAAATTCCAGATGATATCTATTCTGAATTTTGGATTTTTGGTTTCTGCACTCTAGGTTGTTCCTTCACTTCAAAGACTCTCTTCAAAATAGATTAACTTGATTGCTTTGACCTTTATAGATTTTCTTTCCAGCCTTTAAAGAGGTCAACAGGGGAACTGAATCATGTATGCATCTTTTATGTGAGCAAATGTATGTCTTGGTACCACAAGAAAGTGAATTCATCATAGTGGAACTCTTGGTTGGTGTTTGGTTACAGTGTCTATCTACAGGTAATAGATTAGCATATGAGATGCTGCACACCTAATGTATTTGATTATCTGAGCTAACTCGGTAATCTTTGTAGTAAGCTTCATATTAGAATTTCACTGTTAACTTGAATAGGTGTAAGATGTGTATAATTACTTAGACCTAGCATGATGTCAGTGCTACAAGAGATAATGGCCATTGTAAGTTTGAGTGTATGCATTTTTTCCTGACATATTTTCCTACTGAAATTATTTTATATGCTGTTTTTCTTTTTGCTGGTATGTCTTGAAATGCTGATAATTTTAATAAAGAGTTATTTCCAAAACAAAATAATAATAATAATAATAAAAGAAAAACTTAGGGGCCTAAATCATAAAAAACTCTTCAGACAGAATAAAGCCTTGTCTCTCTTCCCAGTATCATACAGGCAATTTTGAGGTAACATTGGCCTTTCCTATAGAGCTTCATAGGTATATTTGTCTCTGACAGATATTTGCCTCTGTATGTTTTGGGTATTAGAACCATGAGTCCTTTTTTTCTTCCATAGGAAACAATGTATTTGATCTAAGCTTTCCTTATAAGACTAAGTTTTTGCATGGATTCCTTTCATTTAAGTGTCTTTGAATTTCTTCTGCACTTGGTATATCTTTCCTTTTCTATGAACTGTAAAATGTCTGCATATATTTTAGTGTTCTATTTATTATGGACTGCCATTAATTTGTTACGGGTCTCTTGATTTTTTAACTTGAATATATGTTAAGACAGTCTTGTTGTCATCCTGCATATATTTACATACAGGTTCATAGTTGTATACAAGGCTAACAGCCACTAGGGCCCTTATAGGCCTAGCTGTGCAACCCAAATGTGATCCACAAATTTGATTTATATAGCTGGTGATTTACTGACTGCCTCTGTCCATCAGAGATAGTGGAGCCAGACCAGGGGTGAACTTCAAATTACTCATCCATTGGTCAAAGTTGCCCTTAAAAAGGATAGGAAGTAACTCTGCTTCACACAGAAGGGAAACCTGTTCCAGTGAATGGGAATTGTCTAAGAAACATATCTCTCTCTCTCTCTCTCCATTTCCTATTTAGATCATGAGCAAATTTAAGGTCTTTTAATCTAGTAGTTCTGATGCTGTTTATTTTATGGAAGTGCAAAAGCTTCATCAAAACAGGGTCCACAGATGCCCTGTTTGCCAATCAAAGATCACCTCTCAGAAGTCTGTACAATATCAAGTTAAGACAGGGCTTGGCGGTGATCAGCACAGGACATTGTGCTTACTCCATGTATTCTTTTTCTAAAGAATCTTTGTGGATGTTCTAGTTGCTACATGTGTCTGTTCAGGTATCTACAGAATGGGGGATTATAGTCTGTGATGGATCTGATGGGGGCTGAGTAAAGTAAAATTATGACCTCTATGAACCTATATGCTTGCTTCTAAATTGAGCAACATAGAAGGATTATCTTGCTATCATGGGCAAATGTTGGTCGAAGGCTAGGTTACAATTTACATGAGTTCCCAGATCCCTGACTAATGAATCAACTTTTAAGGGTGTTTTTTTTTGACGACATAGTTACCCAAGGTAGCTGACTTCCAAAAATGAACTATAATGCATTTCTTATAAAAAGATACAATAAAAATCTCTCAGAACTCCAAAAGTGAACTGAAGCGTTACAAAAAAAACTACAGATGAAGTAAAATGACCTCAGGAAATAAGCGTCAAAAGAAATTGTAATAAAAGCCAAAATCAATAGACATAAAAACCAAATAAAGAAAAATAAAAAAGCATGAAAGCATGCCTTTATCAGATCTCAATACAACTAAATTCATGCAAATCCAATACAAATAAAATATGTAAAATGCCCAATTCACATCAAAGCAAATAATGCAAAAACAATACAAAGCTGTACATAATCAGTAAAATATCAAATCTTACTAAAAAATAACATATAATTACCTTTCAAAATATCAAATTATAAACCCATTCATTCAGTAAAATTAAAAAATTACACACAATACGATAGCTTGAAAAAAATTGCAACAGCAAATTGCAAATTTATGAATAAAATAAAACTTTATGAAATAAACTGCTTCCAAATATAAAAAATGTGCAAAAAAATCATCAAAAATATTCATTAAATCATTTTTCCAAAAAAAATTCATTTTTCTAAAAGGTAAAAAAATGCTGAAATTTATTCAAGTGTAAACTTCGCTTGTTTGCATAAAAAAATGTTATAAAAAAGGCTTTGATATCAAATAAACTTTTTACTTTAATTTGTTGCACTAATACATCATAATAGGTTTGCAATGGTAGTAACCTTTTCATTTTAATTAATTTATTATTTTTTTTGATTTCTAGAGGCAAAAATTTCATATTTTGTATTTTTATGATGTTTTGTAATCTTTATGCTTTTGTATGCAAATTTGAAATTATGTGAGCATTATATGTTTAGCAAGTTGATTGAAGTTCTTTGAGAGATGATTGACGCCATTGTTTATTTTTTTTTGATCTTATTTATTTTTTTTGTGCTTTGAATGAAATGGTTTATTTATCTTATTTTTATGTGAGCGGTATTTTACATTTTTTTTTCGTCTTTTTGGTTAAAACAGATTTACATCTTCGTTACCGCCCTTAAGTTTTTTTTTTTTGTTCTGATGAGTTTTGCCTTTGTGCATCTTTTCATGGAGAGGTTTTTTGGTTGATTTACCTTCCATATTATGCCCAGGCTTTTGCCTTTGGCTTTCCGCCAGCTAACAACCCATTGTTAATATGCGGAACTTACAGACAATATTTAAGAACGAACCTATTGGAAATTATTAAATTCTTTATACACAATTTCAATAAGCCATTGTTAAATATGGATTTTCAATAATTTTGAGCGCACAGATTGTTGAGTGGCAGAAAAAATTTCTACAAGCATGTGGATGAAGCTCAAAAGGGCTGACAAACATGTTGTTTAACTACAACTTTAATGTCGTGGCAAAAACACAAAGAACATGCTGTTATTAAAGTAGCATCGAGAGGAATAAGGAAACCATGCATGCCGCCGCTTATCAGCAAAAATATCCAGACTTAATTAAAGTATTGGAATTATAACTAGAAAGTAGTTTATCAAGTATCATTACTTGTGAATAATAGAACACTATAAATCAAATGACTGTTCCAAAAAGAACTAAGAAACTTTATGTACCTGAATTAAATAGAATAAATAAAGAGAAAAGCTATAAAGGAAACTGAACCTTGTCAACAACAAATTAATAGTATAGTTTAAAGCAATAACTTTGTTGTGGATAGGGTTCAAGGGAGATCACAATCTAACAGCAACAATAGATTTCATTTCAACGAAATGCTAACAACAAGACATAGGAAGTCAAACCAGTCTAGTTTTAACTTACTCAGAAGGCAAAGTTCAAACCAAATAAATAGTCAAACCAGTCTTTTTTGGCGCCCCCTCTCTGACAAACAGCCCCATTTACCCGCCCACCAGCGGAAGCAGAAGATTACAGCACTCCACCTCCAGACCAGTTAACACAGAAGCAAAACCAGTTAATGAGCTACGGGAACATGAGCAGTCCAACACGTCTAGAGAATGGAAAACTGAACAAGAGGAAGATCAACAGCCAGCAGAGGGCCCTCGAAGCGAAACAACAACTAGAGTCCAAGACAACAGAAAAGTACATGTTTTGAAGAAAGACAACAAATTACGGACATCAGAAAAGCTACATTCAGTGTGACTTTTTTTTATTGATTGGTGTTTAATTGTTCCAGCATTCATCTTACACCATCTGACTGTGCTAACTTTTTAGATGACCTAGACTACACAGAATACAAACCAGCACTTTTCAGATTTTTTTTTTATATTCACAGACAATTTGGAGCACACATTTAAATACCTTGACTCAGCAGAAAAATATGACAAGAGCAATTCCACCTTTGACCTAAAATGTAAAATTGTTTTTTTTTTTTTAAATCCTCTTTTTTTCCTTGTCCTCTAAGTGTGAAATATGTTTGTTTGTGAAATTTTGCGTAGATGATTTAACACCATGTTTTATAACTTAAAACTTGTAAATTATCCAGTGTAAAAATTATAAGTCACTGAGTTAGTGGGGGGTTGTAGTATATGGATAGAAAAGAATATATTAGGAATATTGAACAATCTTTAAATAAATATAGATAAGAGGAAATTACATTTGAACAAGTGCAAACTATCATTACTAACACATTTATACATTTGACTTATCTACATATGTGCAGACAAACTGAGCTTATTAGCTTTATGTTAGGTGAATATCAGTTTAGCTCATACCAGCATTGAATTTAGAAATATAGGTACATAAGGAACTAGGGAAATTACCACTACACTAGGTACATAAGGAACCTAGCCCACATCCACATATAATATTTCAATATTTATAGAAATCAGTATTAGATATAATGTTATAGAATATATAAAAAAGTTATTTAAAAAAAAGTTTCATAAAATAATAAGAGTCAAAAAGAGAGCAAGAACTTTGAATGAATCTATTTTGTGATATAGACTTTGATCTGTAGTAGCTTTTTATATAGCTATCTTTCTCTTTACCTGTTTCTATGATGTCCAATCGATTCATTGGTGAGGGGCGCTGGTGAGAATATGGGACGATGTGTATCCGAGAAGTTTGGTGAGTACAGGGGTTGGAATATGAACCAGAAATTCTACAATATGTTTAAATAGTAGTATTTATGGTACATCCATGGTGCATGTAATGTGCACTTATTGCAGCCATGGAGCTTAATGTAATGAACCTCTTACATTGGAGGAAATTTATTTTATTCAATATTACATATTTGGAGATAAATTGTTTATATGGATAAATTTTGTAGGATACCAGATAACATTGAAGGGTAGTGTTGTTTTGTTGGATATACCATTGAAGAGTTGAATATATTGAACTCAACTCTTACACTCCACCACTTTTATCAAATTCAATTTTTTACAATAATCTTTGAAAATTATTAATTTTTTTGGATATTTAGGGATAAGAGATACATAGAAAATTAGAGTTGAAGAACAGCATTCTAGAAAGAATGCTGGAGGAACAGCATTCTTGAGTTTCATGTATAGTATAAACTAGAGCAGCATCATACCAGCTGGAAGAAAAGCAGACAATATACCAGAAATATTTTTAGCCAGAGGTTACCCCAGCAAATAGGACCAAGAGTATAAGATAATGGGCCTTGCATCAATCCATGAAGTTTGAGATGTATCACCAAATAACATAGATAGTGTTCAAGAGTATATAATTTCATTCTAACAGAGCATGTAAGGCAGATACACAGAAACAAGGCAGAGAGCATCAGAACTCATTCTACAGATGAAAGATCAGGCCCACTTGAAAGAAACAACAAATGAAATAGAATCCAAACATTGGAAACATTTGATGACAGAAAACACAAAGAATTGGAAGAAAATTGGTGGAAGAACATATAACTTTTTTTTAACTGACTTTGAACTTTGGTTGGTATTAGGTTGAAATCCTCTTCAATAATGTAGATTCAACTATAATCTTATGTAAGATTATAGCTACCTAATAACTTCAGATAGGCACTTTTCCATGTTAAAATTGTAACATGTGCAAATTGATAACCACTACTAATCTAGTGCATACATTTTAAATTGATATATTTTGATACGGATTTTAGTATTGTGATTTACATGGCTAATTGTTAATATAATCCAGCATTTTATTGCAATTTTTACAATTTATAATATATAGAATTCCAGAGCATTTTATATCTCCAGATATACAATAACAACCAAAATATGATGACATGCGTATATACATCAGCACATATAGACAGGCCAAGCAAATACGAAGTCGAGTTTAGCCATAGGAGAGGTTTAAGGTATTGCAACAAAATTGGAGTATTAAAACTGCAACTAGACTTAAGTACTAATTTAAAAGGATTTTAAAAAGTTAGAGCAAATATAGAACTAAAATAGAAATTTTATATAGTTGCTCACATAGAAATTTTATCTAACATCATTATATCGTTGATCTTCTAAATTCATCTTTATAACACATTTCCACCAATAATAAATAAAACTAGTCTTTAATACTGTAATATAATACAGTAGTTATTAGTTTACATATTGTTGCCTTAGTTAATCTTATTTGAGTTGATCCTTTGATATTTGAGTTGTTACATTTATATGAGGTTCTCTCTGCACTTTGAATTTATAGGACTGCATGGGACAGCTCTTAAGCTTGGGCTGGAGGTGGGTGGGAGGTGTAGGGTCCTTTTTTTACTGGGGTTTTTAGTGGGTGGTATACCTCTTGATGATGACATAATGATGGATGATGCAATTTTTCCAGTTTATGACAACATTAGTGATTCTTTTTTGATATTTTATATAAGTATGTGCACTTTTTCTTTAGTACAAACTACCATGCCTACTAACTATTGACTACTGAGCAGTTATGATAATGAATATATTCTTCACATTTTTGTATGAATATATTCTGTTAGAATTTTCATCTATTAGTTAAACTGACGAAATTTCTAAGTATCGGCTAGAGACATGAACACATATATAGAACATATATTCTGATGAAATATGCGCGTTCTGTATTTTTTTGATTGATAAAATAAAATAAAATATATATATATTATTATTTATTATTATTATTTTATTGATTATTATTCATCAGATTATAATAATAATTTAAATATTGATTTTAGCAGCTCGCTATCAAATGGGTGGCTAAGCAGCGGGTAGAATGCATGGGTGTAGCAGCATTGACTTAATAATGAAACTTTATATAGGGCATTAATTTTATTAATTTTTATAATTGCTTTGCTATTGCTAATTGCAAATCTTTCAAATCTTTATTTAAAATTATATATTTTTATGTTGTTGTTAAAAATGTTGTCAAAGAAAGTAAAGTAAAAAAAAGTTTGCTTGGTTAGCTTTGCTTAATATATTTTTTATATATTTTTTTTATTATTTTTTTTTTTACATTTTTATTTTATGCAAACATTTTATATTTTTTTTTTAACATTTGTGAATATATTTATATTTTTGTGAATTAATAAATATAGTGATTTGTGAGTGAAATGTGAAATGTTATGCTTGATAGGTTAAATGATGATTTGAATGGGAATGAATGAATTTGAATATTATCTTAATAATGCACAATTGTTGCAATTTAATACTTTTTATTTAAACATCTTAAACATAGTTAAAATTTTTTATAAGTATATTTTTTAATTATTTTACATCTTTAATTATTATATGCTATTATGTGCATATATGTGATTGTGAGTTGTTGACTGGCAACTGATTATGTACACTGATTATTTGATTTGTTTGAATTGATTTAGCATGAATTGATTGGGCATCTATTGGTCTTTATTTTATTTTTATTTAAAAGAAGCAGTTTGTGGCATGAGATGTGAGCTCTGATGTGCCGCGTTGGAAGAGCGCTTTTATCTTTTTATTTTTTATGTCTATTGAATAAAACAGATTTACATCTTCTCGTGGTGTGTCCTGAGGTCATTTTACTTCGCATTTCTTAGTTATGCAATTTAAGCCATGGTTTGGCACCAGGTGTTGGTATATATCAGACCTTCTTGAAGTATCTTCTCATCTTGGGGAAATTTGATGACTTCTATTTTGCAATCATTTGCAAATTTGACATTGTCTTTTCATCCAAGATGTAGATGCCAAAGAGGAGTGGACTAAGTACAGAGCCACTGGAGACTCCACTGGTGACCTGTCTCTTTGTGAAAGTGGCCTCACTGATTCTAACCTCCTTGGTCCTATCATTGAGCCAACTAGCTATGGTGTTATAAAGGAGTGTATACCTAGTTCTGTAAGTTTGTTGACAATGCCCAAGTTGAGTATTGTATCAAATGCTTTAGCCAGATCTAGGTAGGAGTATGTAGTGTTTTCCCCTCATCCATTGCCTTAATGACCTTTTCAAAGAAGTCCACCAGATTCAGTAAGCATGACCTTCTTTTGACAAAGCCAGACTGGGATGAGTCCAATGTCTGTAGATCTCCTATGTCCTTGCTGACAATTTCTATGATAATTCTTTTCATGACTTTGTAAATAAGACCAGTCAGACAAATGGGTCTACTGATTTCAGAATCTATAAAGGGCCCACTCTTATGAAGGGAATAACCATTACAGTCTCCTATTCATGAGTTACAAACCCTCTTTTAAGTCTACAGTTAAATAATGACTCCAGTGTCCTGATCAGTCATATTTTACACTGTTCAGGAGGCATCCTGGGATGTTGTCAGTAACCTTTGAGGCCATGTTCTTTGTTTTAGTGAGTCCAGCCAGTGCATGCTCCTTTGTTATAGTGGGAGGGGTTATGTTTGACGGTATTTTTGAGGAATGGTTGAAGGTGAGATGAGGCTAGAACTGGAACTGAATTTGTCTGCTAATATGTTTGTTATATCTCCAGTTTCAATTAATGTAGCACCAGTAACCATCAGTTCAGCAAATCACTCTTGACTGCCTTTGAGATTTCTGACATACCTGAAGAGGGCCTTATGGTTATTTTTCTTCTGAGAGGCTATCTGAACATCATAGTTGGCAATGTTTGATCTAATTAGCCCTCTTAGCTGTCTATTTAGTTCAATGAGAGAGTTTTTATCTTTATTGGAACAACCCTTCCTGATTTTTGTCATGTTTGTTTCCTTTTGTTGCATATACTATTTAGTTTGGGATGTCACCAGGGTAATTTCTTTCTGAGGCTAGTTCTGAGCTTACTTCTGGTAGGTACAGCAGCCTCTATGCAGTCATTGACAAGGATGTACAGTGTTTCTGAGAACAATTCAGCATAGGCTGCTGTGTTCTTGGGATTTGGAGGAGCAGTGAAGTTTCACAAACCATCTCTTAATAAAAGATAATTTGCCTTGGAATAGTTCTTAACATTTACCAGTTTTAATGGGATTAGAGTTGATTTTGATTTCAAAGGAGACAGCTTTATATTTGGACCTTACCAGGTAGGATTTAACATGAGAAGGGTACAATATTCTCCAATATTTCTGATCATGAGGCCCACTATGTTGGGGACTCTAGTAGGCATATTCATTATTTTCTCAAAGGTGTTTGAACTTAAGAAGTCCTGGAATCTCTGTGCCTGTAGATCTGAGGCTATGTAGGATTTCCAGTCTATAGAGAGGGAAGTAAAGTTTCCTAAAGGTAGGGTGTGAGCTTACATGGTAAGTTTTTCCAGTAGATCAAAGTATGCATTTTGATCTTCTTGGAACATGGAGGGTAACCTATAGCTGGCTAAGATATGGTACTGGATTTTGTCTGTATGTTATCTTCACATTGATGAACTCCAGCACATTATCCTGTCTGACCACACAGGAGGTAAATGTGTTATTGATATATATTGAGACACATCCACCTTTAGCACTTGCTATATAGCTTCTGGTCTAAAACTTTGGAAGGCACTGAAAACTTGCACTGCTGGGTACCCATTCCCACTTTAAACTATGTCTCAGTGCTTGCACAGCTGTCTATATTCCTGAGTATGAAGATGGCTTCTGAGGGAGTGTAGTTTTTTTATTTTATTTTTATTTTTATTTTTTTTGGCTCCTGGCATTGAGCAGTAACACCTTGAGGTTCAGTTCAGTTGATTTTGCTATGTCAATAGGTTTGTCAATTTGACATTGTCTATTAAAGGCACTATCAGATTGAATTACGTTTTAACCAGTGTTCAAAAGCCTAGAGGGGAAAGGTGGAGGCCATTCTTGGCAAAGCAACATGGTCTGTTGACTATGTCCTCCAAAGCTGACAAATATTGCATCTCCATAGAATGATACCAGAAGGACAGTCATTTGTTGAAATCAATCATTTTTGCTCATATTGTGGCATCATCCTTGGTGATGATGATAATATACTGCTCAATGTTAGGCTCATCCCAGCCTGAAACTCATAGCTGGAAAGCTCCATAACATCTCTCTTCATTTAGTTCAGGGAGGTACATCTTAGGTTATGTCCACCTACATGGACTATAATGGAATCATAATGTTACTTGTGGTGTAATGATTTTACTCTTAATAGATCCAATTCTGTCAGACCTATTAGTCATTTGTAAACCCAGTGGTTTTATAAACACCTGCACAAGGGAATTTCCTTTTGCAAAATTAACTCAGCTTACTGGAGGGAGAGTTATGTATCACAAAGACACAGCTTCTATGGACTTCTACTCCACATAAAGCAGACTACATCCATCAGTAAGCAGAGCTAAGTGGTGTGCACAAGCACTCCAACACAGAAGTATCCGTGGCATGCAGATCATCTCATAAGCAGGAGAATTGCATGCAAATGAGGGAAATAGAGTGATCCAGCAAGCAAATAGGCAGTCCTGCAGATCCATTGTTAGTGTCTGTAGTGTACATATTAAAATTCCATGTAGAGGATAGAAAACAGATAATGGAGGCTGTAAAAGTGCAGTTAGATGGACAGAAATAGCATAGCAGACACAGATATGTGTAAAGCTATCCACCCTTTGTTCAAAACCATATAGAAAATAATTTCAGATAATGTTTTTTTTAATAATCAGGGTATGTTTGCGCAGCATGCCTCAGTGCACAAACATGCCTTTATGAAAAAAAAAATAAAAAGAGTGTAAAAACGTAATTTATTAGCATGTGACAGTAATGCATGATAGGACCCTATGTGGAGTATTTACAATGCTGGAATGGTGCTGTTGTGAACGAGGCGGGGTCTGGAGCCATGCAGTTTCCAGGTCGTGTGCATGGATCCCTATGTAAATGAGGTGCAGTTACTAATGGCACAAATGTGTATCTGTGTCTGCAGATCCCATCTGTGTAGGCACAAACCATGTTGGTGATCAAAGAAGAGGTAGATGACATCAAAGATGGGTGTGTCTGCCAATCTGTAAGCTCATTGGAGCTCAGTGTCATCTGTTTATATGGTGTGGTGGTCTGCTGAGCAGAGAGGGCTGTACACTGACTGCTAAGCTTTGTTTACCTTCAGGGCTCATGTTTCCGCATGTTTGCATGTGTTGGCACAGTCTGCCACTGTGCTGAGCATGACCTTCCATGGGGGTGTGCCCAGTGACTGCTGAGCATTGTTTACCTTTAAGGTGCAGGTTTTTTTGGCCTGCTGCAGTGCTGAGCGAGCAAGGCTGTCAAAAAAAAAATGGCTGAGAAAGCCAATGATATATTAATTACTGATGACTCCTGTTTCACTTAAACTAGGGCCATTAAAACCCCTTAAAGAGTACTTGGCAGGTGGAATGCATCATAGGTAGCCAATCACACAGGCTGCACCTATAGCAGAGGACTATAAAGGTTGCATACATCCTACAATCTGATTTCACCCCCATACTCTGCACCAGTGGAGTACAGACTTGGGATTTTTAACTGAAGGAATGTTAGAGGCTTCTGCAGGACTGCTAGTGCTCAGGTCAGTATAGCTCCTGTTGCTGACAATAGGCCTAGACTGAGAAGAAGTGTGTTCAGGCCCAGGATAACCTGCCAGGAGCTAAATGAGCTGGCGATTGTAGAGCACTGCAGGGTGAACAGGGACACACTACAAGAGCTTGATGAGCTCTGCCACCCTCAAGTCAGACCCAGAGCCAACAGAGGAGAACCCATCGCAGTGGAAACAAAGATATGTGTAGCTGTTAGGATACTCACCACAGATACTTTCCAAAGACCAAATGGGGACATGATAGGGGTCCCACAGGCATCAGCATCCAGGGTACTCCACTAGTTCCTGGATTCCATGCTACCACATGCCACTGAACACATTTTTGTCCCCCTACCCCAGAGGAAAAGGCCAGCAGTATGCAACATCTCTACCATGTAGGACACTACTCTGAAGTACTGCATGCCACAGATTGCACTCATGTACACATCAAGGCACCACCCAGTGATAAGGGTAGAATCTACGTCAACCGAAAGGGGTATCACTCCATCAAATGCTAGGTCATGTGTTTTGCCCAGGGCATTATCATGAATGTGTGCACTGGCAGCCCTGGCAATTATCACGACTCCCATATCTGGCATGCATCACTGCTGTACCCATTGTTTGCTAGGGTGGACATCTTGCATGGCCATTTATTGGGGGATGCTGACTACGCACTGGAACCGTGGATGATGACACCCATCAGAAATGCATAAACATCCATGGAGGAATGCCATAATGAGCCACAGGCACAAACTAGGAACATCATAGCCTGTGTGTTTGGGCTGCTGAAGTCATGGTTATGGTGCCTCGCTATATTTGGTGGTACCTTTCAGTACTCTCCAGCCACATATGCACAGATGTTCATGGGACGCGCCATGCTACACAATATGATCCTGTGAAAACAGTTGCAGCAGTATCAGCAAAGGGAAGGGATACACAGACCCCACCAATGTCTAGGTCCTCACAGTCACACCCACAGGGGGGACTCAGAGGAGGAATCCCCTGAGGATGTCCCAGTAGGCAGACATAGGTGTGCCCAGTATGCCCTGGCCTTAGCCAGGAGACAATGTACAGCACATGTAGTGATTACCTAGGGTCCCAGGGACTGACACATTACTCCAACTCGCATACATAGTAAAAATGATGCCAGCCAGCACAAACAACCTGTACCAAACTATGTATTGGCTGTGTACTGCATGCATCAGACAGAGTCAGCCTTGAACTATAGGTCTGTCAACTGTTGCATTTGCAAGGTAAGTCACTCACTTATACACCACTTGTAAGGGGTACTAATATGCTAGCATATGTATAGACTTGTTGCATGTATGCAAGGAAATATAGTGGGCTATTGCACTACTTACAAAGATCTAAAAGCCATTTGGAACAACAGGTACTCTGTCGGATAGTATGTTCCCCATAATATTTACTAGGCCACATGACTGGAAAATACACCACATTATTCATGTGAGATGGCAAACAGTGGGGTCACAGGACAGTCGCCTGACTGTCTGTGACAGCAGAGCATGGGCTGGTTGTTCCCCTCTCACAACACATCAATGCTCCCATACAACTGCTTTAACAGTAAGTCTGCAGGGATATATCAGCAGACCAGACAATTCCAGGGCTGTGTCATGGACCCTGGCCACACGTATTTTGCACGAAACACAGGGGTGACAATATATGTCTGCATGCTGTTTATAATGCAAGGAATGAAATATCTCTATCTGCCAGATGGTGTGGCTCACTGGGCTAAGTACATTAGTATGGTTAATGGAGTTGATGGTTTGAATCTGGCAACATCTACATCTTTTGCATGTGAGGTACTTATATGATGGTATTCCCACAGCTTGTCATACCCCTCAATTTGTTGCTGCAAGAAAGCTTGACAAAGTCAGAGACAATGTGGGGGCAAAAGGCCAAAACTACAGACAGATATTGCACATGCTCTGATGAACCTAGAAGGTGGCTAGTATAACAGTAGTTTGCAACAGGACAGATGTTGTAGGATGTGAAGGCTGTCACTTCAATATGTCAGTAGTTACAACAATTCAGTGACTGCATTTTACAATATCTGACTGAAAAACCAGAAATGTATGAAGAACAGACCAGACATATGGTGCGAAATGCTGGACATTCTGCAAAAAACATGTACAGTGAGAGGTATTCAGACTGTCACCCTGTGTGGGGTGTTACATTATGTACCCCAGTCACGTATTAAGTACAGCACCCAGCTGGGGAATGCCTTGGACAATTTCAGGGAAGTGCTGTACTGTGGAAACAGGTGCAGCAGCCCGTGTCAGCAGCACACAAAATCCCGGACAGGAGTACAGGTAGCTCTGGCCTGTAGTTACCTTGTAAGTAATGACAGTCACACTGGGCATGCTCCTACACTTCGCTAATTTGTGCACAAGTCTGTTGCCTCTTCCTCAGAAAGACCTGCTATGTGGAAATAAGTCTGTACATACAGACAGCTATGTATGCATATCTGCCTTTTCCTATCCCCCTCACACATGATTAGTGTATCTATCAGTATGTGGCTCACATATATATGATTTGATATATATATATATATATATATATATATATATATATATATAAGGTTATATAAAGTACAATGATACATAGACTCTCCACATATATCTACATAACACATTTACATAATGTGCACACACAGCAACAGTTAAGGAGACATCTCCGTTATACACATTTATATATATATATATATATATATATATATATATATAGAGAGAGAGAGAGAGAGAGAGGAGAGATTTAATGTGTGGGGATGTACAAATGCCCCTACATACCCTTGGAATACTGGGATTATCTGCACTTAGTAGGAGGTAATAAGGTTGATACTGTGATAACTGGAAAAATAACGATAGACCCAGAAATAAACCGGTCCAATGTCAAGCAAAAGCTTTATTAAAGCAAAGCTTTCAGGTAACAACCCTTTCTCAATGCAAAGGGAAAGGGTTGTTACTCAAAAGCTTTGCTTTAATAAAGTTTTTGCTTGATGTTTGAGCGGTTATCTGCACTTACACTTCACAACAGTTGTCAGATGGAACCAGACCTAGGCTGCTACAGTAAATAATTCACTCACGTACAGATTTCTGTGCCTGTGGAATGTAACCCTGTAGGCAGACACAGATGAGCAGGTGCTGTAATGTACAATGGTTGCAATGTATACCTTGGACAAGTCATATTGTCCCTACCCACATGTCTGCCTATCTAACTGCAACCAGCCACATATGACCATACTGGTAACTGTACACACATATCAGGGATATTAACAGGTATCCCACTCCTAGGACACTAGTTCCAATAACAGTACCAAGCAGTATCTCTCTGCAGGCTGTAGATTTGTAAGTACAGAAAATCCAGATGATACGAAAAATAACAAACCTTATCACAAAGTATGAATACAGGATTACAGTGACTGCCCCCCATCATCCCTGATAGACTATTCTATACATATGCACTTAGGGTGCCATGCACGTATACTGCCGTACCTCGCTGATGTCATATCTCTTCTGTGCTGCCATGCCATCCTGTGCCGCTGTATTGATGCCATGTGTCCATAGTTTATCCCCTCAGACTCCTGCAACAGAAACGTACAAAGGTCCGTGAAACAACTGTCATTCTGCAACACTACCAGCAGTCTAACATCATGCAACAAAGAAACACAAAGTGTGATGTGCAGTCATGACACATACCACCTTACAGTACTTGTTGTGTTGTTGTGGCCCACAATAAGTGACATGGCAAAACAATACTTCACTACACAAGTACATATCAAGTAATAAAGTCACCCTGTGCATTAGACACATAGTTGCATTTCTCTGCATTGATAGAATGGATGGCAGGGATGTGGTACAGGTATCACCACATGCCCAGTGTGTGGTGTGAGGGTGCCGGAGGCCTAGGTTATGAGACACAGTTGGCAGCATTTGTGTGGGTCAGGAAAGGTTATGGGTAAAATGGGGCATGGAGAGGTGCCCTGGGTGTCTCTTGGTCACCTGAATGTAACAGTAGTAGTTTGAGTGTGTGCATGTACAAAGTCAAGCCCAATGCTAGCCCTACATGTGTGTATGTTGGACTGCTGTGGACTGTACATTGTAGAGTGGGCAGTTCACCATCTCTGGCCATGAACACAGGAACTGGCTATGCCAGGAGTAGCATTGGCACCACCATGCCCAAGGTCAGATGCAGTGCTAGTACCTGATGGTGACTGCTGTCTGCTGGGCCTGTCCCCCCCATGGGACTGCCCAAGACCACTTGCCCATGGCATGCCACATTGTTGTGTAGACTGCACACTTCCATCTTTAGTGCTGGAAGTATTGCCACTATGGGAGCATGACTGTGCATGGCCAAGTAGACTCTCAACAGATGGTGTTGCTGACCTACCTACACATGTCCGATACCCAACTCCAACCAGATGTTCTAGTACAATGTGCAGTCTAAGACAGACACTGTCTCAGCACACAGTTTGTCCACTGCATCAGTAAACCAATCCAGGGTGTCTCCAATGTGGTGGAGGCAGTCATTGATGTTAGACTGTGCTGCATCCATAACCCTAATTATCCATCTGGTGTTGCTTTCAGAAGGTGCCTGTGCCTCCATGACAGCTCGAAACATGCGCCAAGTGACCCACGATGTGACACCTGCAACAGGTGTTGGATGGGTAGCAGTCTTCCTATGAGCACCCCTGTCATTCTGCCTGTGTGGGACCTTGCTAGATCTCTCGCTATGGCCAGTGTATACACTCATTGACACCATAGTTGCCAAACTGTCCTGCTCAATGTTGCCACCCTGTGACTGTCCAATATCTCTGGCCTCTAGGGACACATATGGACATACTAACTGTTTGTGATGACAATGGGGGCAGAAGAAGGATGCCAAACTGTGGGACAGATTCAGCCCCTGACAACCCCACCTGTGCCTCACTATCGCCACCATTATCATCAGAGTCTGATGGGACACTGAAATCAAGTTGTGAGGGGGACAAAACGCAACCACCCCCCATTCACCTGTGAGAAGCAAGACAAAATCAGTACATTACTACCTGCACTAATATGTATAGTAATCCATACAGACTCATCGGATGAGGTTTTAGAACTGCATTAGCAGTCCCACATCTACTCATCTCCACTACCATGCACAACAGACGATCTCACACAAACATACACAGATAAGTCCGGGTCTTTATAGCATGCACTTCAGCCACATCCAGTTAAAGTTGTGAGCACAATCTGCCTATAAGGTATACAATATGACACTATACGTGACAGAACTACACATAAAACCCAGTAAACCTATCTTGAGAATGATATGCCGGTACTAGTGTCATTTCCCTGTGCATAAACAGGCATCTTGGAGTAATTGCCTTTTGTATACCAGGCTGTGTAGCCACTCATAACTATAAGTGCAAATGCGTTGATGGTCGGTAAATAGACACCTGTGATTATCAGGTCTATGAACCATAGTTAACTGTTCCAAAATGGAACATACAAATATTCTTATATGGATAAGCACAACATTTGTACATAGGGCAATATGGCATTCCTTAACTTTCATAGGGTATATATATGATCCTTAAAAAAACAGTATCACATTTACCAGGTATAGGACCACAGACTTGAACCACACCAGATGGACCTATGAAAAGGTGATGGAGATGTATTTTCAGCACCACTAAATGTTGCAGTACTACAAGGTAATATGTGCACTTATCCACAGGACAGTAGATACTGTGATAATGACTATATTGCTGAAATTCTGAGTAAATGTGCACAACTGTACTTAAAAGCCCTTGCCTTCCACCAATGCAAAAAGACATGATACCCATGTACTGGTATGTACAGCCTGCCACAGTCACTAATACATTATTACACTGGTGAACACACTAAGCTTACCTGGATGCTCTTCTGCTGTGGAGACTGTGGCACCTCCATGATGAATGATCTGATGGATATCTGGGAGTAATCGGGTTTTCCTAGGTTTGCCAGTAATTTCTCTGAGGCCGAGAGTGGTTGCTCCATTGCAGGTCCCCACCGGTAGTGGCATGATCCCTGGCAACAGCAGCTACCCTTTGTCATGCAGCATTCTACATGTCTGTGACCCAGTTTTGGACCTGCTCATAGATCTTGCACTGTTGGTCAATTTGATTGACATCCCTTACAAGATCTTCCCACAATGCTTTCAATGTTCCCAATGATGCCTCCCCCTGGACAACAATATCTGATGGTGCTGTCTTAGTGCATCCAGTATTACATCACTCTCTGCATGTGAAAAGGGGCATGTCTTCTGCGATACATGGTTCCTGAAAGACAACAAAAGGGGAACACATTACAGGACCATATATATTGATGTCCACTACGTATAGATCCAGCATGCCTATAATGGCCTGCACTAGGCGCTGCCCCCACACACCATGCCCTACAATCTGGCAACACACTACGGGTGTGGATACCACCAAGATAGTGGCAATACTGGGGTATGTCCTGTGTGCCATTGCAGGTTCTGCTGTATGTTCCTACATGCAGCACTAAAATCTACTGTGGTGTGTCCCCTATGGGCAAACTCCCACTAATGTGGCATATGGCCAGTGCCAGACAAATAACAGTGGGCTATTACAACAACTGTATGGGGACAGTCCAGCAACACTGTGTGCCACAATGACAGAAAACAATGTAAACCTCCTGCAGTATATGTTCCAAGTAGGCATCATACCACTCAACTATACAGATGTTTGTAGAATGTCAAAGATCTTTGCCTCAGAGTCTTGGTCATTTTCACACAAACCTGTGGAATTGTGACAAATGGTTGGCCAACCATTAATAGTTGATGTCAGAAAATAAAGACAGACATCTCAGACATCATACTCTTCAGAACACAGTTATGCTACTGTAATATCTGTCATTCTATTCACAGTTTTACTTTCTATGAGCAATATTTAAACACTGTCTCTGAGTTTGGGCTTTTCAATTAATTGCAGCTTTGTCCTGATTTCTTGCTGTAAGAGGCTGACAGGTATGTTAGGCATAGCTGTCAACCAAACAGGGAAAAAGTTATATGAACCTATGAACATTCAGGAACACTTTCAAAATGTTCAAACTATTTATGTGAGACAGTGACTGAATAAGAGGAGGTGAATTACAGTATATCATTCGATATTACAGGAGTGCACATCCTTACGTGTTGTCACTATGTGTTACGTGTAATCCACTAGCTTTCCTACAACAGCTAAATATTGTAGGAGGGATTGACTTGGACAGAGCTAAGATGTGATTGAACATCAGGGACACTTGAGAGGCATGCCTGTAGATGTAGGATAGCAGACTATCAATGGCATGTCATTGCCATAGATCTAAAACAGGCCTACTGTTGGGATCTCTATTCCCCATACCTCCATTATCCCATATGCATCCTGTTATATGGAGAAATCTATTACACACCTGGTGGAGTGCGATACTCCTTTGTTGAACTTTGCTTCTGGTGATCTTTTGAATTTATGCTCTCTGTGTGAGTTAAGTCTCATACAGAACAGTTCCCCATAAGCAGCTGCTTGCCTTTTAAGATACTGCTCATTAGCCGGTAATTGTCTTTGCATGAATATGTGTCTTGAATTGCTAATTGTGGCAAAAACAGCTGAATTGCACTATCACTGGCCAATGACATGTCATCACAGTGCAATATATAAAGCCTACATGTAGACCTTGGCCCAGTTCTTAGTTGTTAAGTTCGACATTACTAAGGTGTGGAGACAGCAGCATCAAAAAGGGTAGGTACCATAACTGTCAGCTCTAGAGATTTATGCAGTATGTCCAAAGTTTTTCCTCATATGTGTGGTCAGTGTCCCATGACACTGTAGTCATCTGGCAGTTCACTGGCAAACATTGTGGGTTGAAGTCAGTAAGGAAAGAGACACATTTCAGTGTCAGACCTCATACCTATCAGAATATGCATGCTAATACAATTGCTGTTATTATATCAACTTACTATCTTTGTAAGGGCAAATCATGACACATGCCCCTATCTATGGGTCTTTGCCCCCCCATTAGATATGGCTGTATCCACATCCCTTGTTCAAGGGGGTTGGGAGGTATGGTAAGTGTGTTGCAGCTACCTTTCACACAGGGCTGAGTGTGGACACTGGAGGACAGCATGCTGTATGTGCAACTGTGGCAGCAGTGGCAGCCCTGTCATTATGGAGGAGCCAGTGTAAGGGTACCCTGTACAATCCAATCAAGTCATATAGCAGAGTAGTAGTCAACATATAGTTAGGCTATACAGATGTGTGCAGTGTGTCCCTACCCGCAAGCCTTTGAGTTGCAAAAATGGGTAGCAGTTCATTAAGTTGCAACAACCTGTGAGGATTATGATTGCATGACTCAGTCATTACTTTCTATCTTCACAATAATGAAATTGCACTGCAACACAAAACTGGATTTGAATCCAGTCTAATTGAGGCATGTGATTAAGGGACATCTGTGCCAATAACAGAGGAGTAGTAGGCAACGCATAGTTAGGCTATATGGATATGTGCAGTGTGTCCCTACCTGCAGGTATTTGACTTGCAAAAATGGGTAGCAGTTCATTAAGTTGCAGCAACCTGTGTAGATTATGACTGCATGACTCAGACTTGCTGTCTTCACAATAATATAATTGCACGGCAACACAAAACTGGATTTGAACCAAGGACTTTGTGTAGCAAAATGTACTGAATGGAAGGCATTTAATAAACTGAGATACTGAGTCACTGCAGAAGCAAGTGCATTTGCAAGATATATGTGCACATATACAGGCTGTGAGAAACATTTCTACATACATTAGTATGTGCATGGCTTTATATGGTTGTATTTCTACACCAGGGTCCCAGTTGTACATGTACTTTGCCATTGCTGCCTTAGCAGGTGTCTTTCCACAGGTTGATGATATAAGGGGACCTGTACCTGTTATCACAGGCTTCACTTCCATCCATTATTATGACTTTGTCTGTCTACTGCTGTATTATTGCACAAGAGTCCAAGATACAGTCTCATTTCTCTGATTAGTTTTTATTTCAGTTACACGCCTAGTTTTTATTTCAGTTACATGTCTAATGATTGTAAGTAGCAATCAGTATGTTTTGTTGGAAACACCTAAGTTAATTAAGATAATTATGGTGGGTTAATGCAGTGGGCTGTAGGTGAGAGGTGCCTGGGTTTGAAACATGGCAGAGGTGCTTTTTTTTTGTACATGTGACTAACAATGTATTAAACACATGTAATTATTAAAGCTCAGTCAAACTCATTTACTCTTAGCTAAGCGAAGTGGTATGGTGTGGCCCCATGCAAACCTGCTCTAAAAATATAAAGAAAAGAAAAATAGGTAATAGAAAAGTGGAAAAATTGGAGCAAACAGGGGGAAAAACATAGTGAAAGGCAGGTAATGATGTGCAGGAAGGGTGTAGGAAAGAACCATAGCTATCCATTTCTTATACAGCAACAGCTGCGCACTTTGTCAGATTTTGTAGTTGAATTTGGACTCTCAAACTCCAGAGAGAGGGATGGGGACAACATAAATGCATTGTCAACCCAATTGGAGCAAATTACTTGTGTCCAGTGTACTTAGGGTTAGCACAATTCTTTGTATGTGAAAGAGGATGAAATAATAAGGGCTGGTAGCAGCACATTTTTTTTTCGTCTTCTTTCTACTCTTAGTTGAAGAGCAAATAAAAAAGGTCCGTGTTTGGGGATTTTTGATTGGCTCGTATACCAGTGTATGAGCCAATCAAAAATGCACACAGCGGACCCTCTTCTGTTCAATGCGGAACATCAAGCAGTTCCGCATTGAACAGAGCTCCGTTTTTTGATTGGCTCGTATACCAGTATACGCATCAATCAAAAAAAAAAAACAAAGCGGAGAAAGAACTTTGAAATAGGGATGTCTGCTTTTTGAAAATTCTGCGATTTGTCTAGGTTTTAAAACCCGGACAAATCTCAGAATTTTCAAAAACAACCCGGACAGGAGCCCTAAAAAGAGGACATGTACGGAGAAACCCGGATGTATGGTAACCTTAAATGTACTCATGTGCAAAATGAGCTATGTATGGGGTGATTTTTTTTTGTGGGGCAGGTGCCGTTTTTTATGGTGAGAGTGGAATGTTGGAGAAGGGACATAGGTATGTGTGTGGAGGTAAGTTGGGTAGGAAACAATGTATTTGCAAACAGACAAGACAGCAGACAGGGGTGGTATGTGACACATAATGGGGTAAATGCCTTGAATGGGAAGGGTGTTGTGAAATCCAAATCACACATGCCTTCAGACAGCAGCAGCTTGACTTATGTCCCCACCCATGGGACTGTTGGCAGTGTTCCTTCACTGCCCCAAGGGTGGTTTTGCTGGAGGCTGGGTGCCAGGATGAGGCTGCCCCACTAGGTTGGCAAGCATGCTCTTAATCTTTTGCAGGCAAAGTTCATAGCTCTGATGAACAATCCTGCACACCATGACCAGCAGTTGATCATGGGTGACAACGCTTCCACCACCACCACTCTTTGGGGGAGGCTGGGCCCTGTCCCCTGAGGTGGTCCTTCCCAATGCTGCAGGTGGTGCATGGGCAGCAGAGGGGGCATCACCAGTCTGGATCCCAGATGTACTTAGGACCTGGTGCTATGGCCGGTTGAGGGAAGGTAGGCAAATCACCCAGAACCAGCCTACCCTGGCATGCTGTGGTGATGGAGGCATAGCAATAAGTATAAGTTAGTTATGAACAAAACAATGTTAGTAATAACAGCATGCCCGAACATTGGAAATAACCCAGTTACATATCAATGCATATTATATGAAACAAAGCAATAAATAACAGTCAGCATGCTAACAGCATGCCATTAACAGTTACAGCATAAGACCAGCAAAATAGGTAATTTAACAATATATGCTAATATGCAACCATTATAATACATAACAATAATAAAAGGCATGACCCAACATACAGTTAATGTAACAACATATGTTAATAGTAAACCATAACCAATGAATAACAATCATAAATACATGAAGATAAGGAGTGGAGAGAGACAGAAAAACAGGCCACTAGTACCATTATAGGCTATTTATGTAATAACAGTACTACTATCTACTCTATGGGTCTGTATTTTCTTTATATGTACAGTGACTACAAGTCCCCTATAGCTGATGCAGCACATACATTCCTCGCAAGCTATTTTCATGGGACACTATGGGCCAAGCAGTAACAACTGCAGTTATGTGACTACACAGAACACTTGCACATCAGGTGGACCTATATCACTACCAGGGTGTTCTGTCGTCTGATGTGGTGATACTTTGCAATCTAGGTAATCATTTCAATGGTAATCCTGTGACAGACTGATTACACACTACTAATTACATGACATGAAATTGTGACAATAGGGAAACATGTATGTGTGCAGTACAGAAACTAAACAGCAGTCATGCCTTGGTTGGCAGGCATGGGAATAGAACCCATTAGCAGTGACTGCAGGGGACAGCTGCATGGAATGTATTAATTGACTGCAGCAACTTTTAACAGACACTGCAGA
Organism: Protopterus annectens; assembly: GCF_019279795.1. Lineage (NCBI taxonomy): Eukaryota > Metazoa > Chordata > Ceratodontiformes > Protopteridae > Protopterus > Protopterus annectens. The sequence continues at coordinate 307,646,309 of NC_056734.1, forward strand.
CATACAGCCATACCAGAATTACACATGTTACTTCTGACTGCACATTGCTGTATTTTCACATTCTTGCTAATGATTTTAACAGTCTATGACATCTAAACACACAATTATCTATTGATAATATGGGCTATCTCACCCATTTACCTGTAGTTCATGTGGAGAGAGAATTTGTAAGGATTATGTGACTGCTCCTGTAATATCTAATGCTATATAGCACTGTATTCAAACCCTAGTCTGTGTGTAGAAAATGTACTATATACAGAGCATTTAACAAAGTGAGTTACTGATTCATTGCTGATTACTGACTACCTGAAATTTGCCTAGAGCTCAGCTGGAACCAAAGTATCACCTGGTAATACTACTACAGTGTTATACTAGACTGCAGTGACAGTAGAACATACATGCATGAAATACAAGCATAATTGCAGATTGTAGGTAAGCTATACATTAGTATAAAGAATGCTGTAAAGTCAACAAACAATATAAGCTCATGGAGTGGACTACTTCACCCATTTACCTTTATTACCTGATGTCTGTGGATGACAGAGCATTATGTGAACAATATTGGCATAGAGACAGCCTTGAGCAGTACTACATGAGTTAACCAATACAATTCGCATACATTAGATTTACATTCTACAGCTAGTACAGTGTTATACTTGACTGCAGCACCTTATCTTACAGCCAGAATGCATACAGCTCTACTGCAATAGTTACAAGACAATCCTGATGTCCACCATTTTCTTTGGTGTTATTGGTATTGTTTCATTTTTTATTGCACAACAGTTAGCATAATTAATTTCTTGCAATCCACGTTTATTGCACTACATACTTTATTGTATATACTTTAATGCAGTTACTGGATTGTTTCATGTTTTTATTGCACTACAGTTGGCATTATTTATTTATTGCAATACAACTCTAATTTCACATTTATATCACTACAAGCTTCATTGTATATACATTAATGCAGGTAATGCTTTACTCTTTCTTGCGTGTTTGACTACAGTTAGCATAATACCTCTGTATTCACCAAACAAACAGCACAACCTTTCCAGGTGCCTGGCATGCAACTCATTATTGTGAGCTCTCTCAACTGCAGCTGTTGGAAGACAGGCACACCATATGCATACCAGTTGTGTAGACATTCAAATTACATATTGTTAAAGCAGAGGCAAAATTACTTTCATACGTGTGGGCCATTCCCTGCCCAAGCTTCTTGGACCCAGGTGTCCAAGACTTCCCTCTTTTGACTCTTCAGGTCATCATGGTGGTCATGACACAGGTCACCTGTGCAGGGATGCGAGTAACACTGGCCATCCCATCCCAGGCCTCCACCTTGCACTCTTACCCTGGAAACCTCCTTGCAGCAGCCAGTCATCATGGTTTTCTTCGAGGATCCCAACCATGATCTTGGAGTCCAGAATGCCCCAACACTGTGCCTGAAAGTGCTCAGCTTCACCATCACCAGCCATAGTAATAATCAGAGAAAGAACTCCAATGGATTCTGCTATATTCCTGCCTATTGGGTTTAATATAGGCTGTTTTCCTGCCCTTGCATGTCATTGGGCAACATTTAAAAAAGCACCACATTGCTTAGCAACTCACAAACCAGCGCAGCTGAGTGAAGCAGCGTGAAAACTTGCAGAGCCATATGCTTAGCAGTGCTGAGCAGTGCACAAACCAGCCAAGCAGAGCTGAGCAGTGCATAAACAATGGCAGCCGTTACCATATTTATGCAGTGATTAGCAGGTCTGGGCAGAGCTTAACAGGAGTGCAGCAGGCCACAATTTAAAATAATCTGCATAATTTGTATCTCAAAAACAAATACTCATTTTCCTTTCCATGTATTCAAACCCTATACCTACTGCACATGAAGCTGTAACTCTACCCATTTAGCTATGTGGCTATTAGGAATTCTGCTATACCTTCACATATACCTCTGAGCTACATATAAGCAGAGCAAAGCACTGCACCGGGCTGCTAAGACATGCTCAGCTCTGCTTAAACATGACATTTAATAAATAATTAAATACATCCATTTTCTATTTTTAGATGTCTGGTAGGTGTCTACGTTCTTATCTGTATGCACCGCTAAGCAGTGCTATGCTGTGCACTGCACAAATATTTTTTTAGAAAAAAAAAACAAAAAATGAAATAAAATAACACAATAGAACAGTACAGGCAGTTCCTTACTCATCTGTGGACACAGTTAGCACTGTACCACTCCCTACCTTGATTCCATAAATATGTTCCTCAGCTCTCCCTTGGCAACACGCCATCAGTAATATGCTTGGCACACTGTTGAGGGGTAACTGTGTACACGGGCACAGTACCATTCCATATAGGCTGTACATGATGCCTACATAGATTTTATTAAATCCTGGGGTAAGACTTCACATTGTGATTGCTTAGATATTGCACTTCATCAGCTGTAGTATGGTATAGTCTGATGCTCCTATTGCACGTGTATGGAGTGGTGACTCACACCTGTTTATTGCACATTCAGGAAGTAATAGCATAAAAAATAAGGCTATATGTACCAGTTACTGAAGCAATTTGCCAGAGTGATAACTATAAATGATACTTCACAGAAAGTGACATATTGATCTGATTATTCACTGTCATGCCTGGCATTCAAGTTCAGCCATCTTACTGATGGAAGGAAGAAGCTCCTGTTCAGTCTAGATGTTTGCAGTGTAAGTGTCTTTTTCTGCTGCCCTCATTACCCTCTGGAGAGCCTTGCTTTGAGATGCTTTGCAGATACCATACCAAACTATGATGTTATCTGAGAGGATGCTCTTGATGGTCCACCTATAGAAGGCTTTGAGGATGGACTGAGACAGGTTTGCCTTTCTCAGTTTCTGAAGGAAGTGCAGACATTGGTCTGCCTTCCTCACTGTGTAGCTAACATGACTTGACCAGAATAGGTCATCTGAGATGTGCACCTCCAAGAATTTGGTATTTTTGACTCTTTCCACCCTTAATTTCTAGAGGTTGATGTATCTACTGAGTCCTCCTGAAGTCCACTATTAATTCTTTGGTATTGCTTACATTTAAGACCAGATTGTTGTTGTTGCACCAGCCTATCAGATGCTCCACTTCTTCCCTGTAGAATGTTTCCTTACCTTTCCTGGCAAGACCTATGTCAGCAATATCATCTGCAAACTTGATGATTTTGTTGAATTCATACTTGGCTGTGCAGTTGTGCATCAACAAGGTGAACAGCAGAGGACTCAGGACACAGTGCTGAAGGACACCTATGCTCAATGTAATACTGATTGAACTGTTATTTCCCACACATTCTTGTTGGGGGCTGTTGATGAGAAAGTTCAGTATCCATTTAGAAGGGGGATGCTGATGCCCAACTGGATCAGCTTCCATGTCAGATTCTGGGGGATGATCATGTTAAAGGCAGAACTAAAATCAATGAACAGAATTATAACATAGCAATTCTTTTTCTCTAGATGTGCCAAGGATTCATGAAGTGCTATAGCTATTGCATCAGCCAAGCAATGGTTAAATCTATAAGCAAAAAAGTAATGTATCCCATGTTGCAGGTAGGCTTGAAGAGATATGGTTGTCAATCAACTGCTCAAAACACTTCAACACTGTTGATGTAAGGGCAACTGGCCAGTAATCATTTCAGCTTGTTGGCTGGGCTTTCTTGGGTAAGCTAATGATTGTCGTATTTTGAAGCAACTGGTTACAATGGCTAATTGCAGGGATGTGTTGAATATATCTGTTAGTACAGTGGACAGCTATATAGTACAGTCTCTTAGAACCCCCCTACATAATATTTTCAGGACCATAGGTTCATAGGTTGGTACTAGGCTATTGGCCCTAGGGCCTATACAAGCCTAGCCATAACAATTCCCTGGCTATTTCTTCCCACACTATTTACTTCCCTGGACCCCTGTCTAGCAGATGCTTTTCTTGGGTATACTCACCTCAGCATTTTCAAAACATCAGGTGTTCTTAGACATAGCACCTCCTCACCCTGTGCAACAGGGAGCTTATTTGGCACAGTGTTATTGCCCATATCAAATCTGCTGAAGTAGGTGTTTAGTCTGTTCAGAAATTCTGCATTGTCATCCCATGGGGAGGATGCAGACCTGTATCTGGTTATGGCTTGTATGCCTTTCCAGAGATGTCTGGGGTCCCTCTGATCAGAGAGTGTCCATGAATTTTACATCCACAGGTCATCTTAGCCTCCTTTATTGCCACTAAATAGTGCCACTTATATGGAGCCACAAGATATAGCAAATCTCTTGGCCAGTACATTTAACTACAATTTTTACCCCCTCCCCCTCGATACCAGATGAACCTCAGGAAATACTCACATCCATAACTCCCCAATTATCATTAGAGAGCTGGTATTCAAGGGACTCTCCAAAGCCAAGAATACTGCATTACTGGGTCCTGATAATATCTCAGGATGCCTCCTTAATAGCATGAAACATTAATTATATGGCCCACTAGAATCATTGTTTAGTCAAAGTCTCCAAACAGGTTTCATGCCAAACAAATAGAGGACTGCAATGCTTATCCTGCTGCACAAGGGTGAGCCATCCACAGATTCAGGGAGTAATTGACTCATAAGCCTGACTGACCTAATATGTCAAGCTATGAAAAGACTAATCATGCATATGATAACATAAGCAACCTACAAACATAGGAACCAATTTTGTTCAGGTTTATCATGGTCAGGTCTTGCCTATTTAACCTGGTGGGCTTCTTTGAAAACGTCACTAAAACACTGGATGAGGGCAGAATGATTCATACTGCATATCTCAGCCTAACCAAGGCATTTGACACAATACCCTACTCTTGCATTGTAGAAAAGCTTAATAAACCCCTACATCACCCCTTGATTTGATAAACGAGTTACATGCATGACCAAAGAAGTTAGAATAGAGGCATCTTCCTCCACAAAAAGGCTAGATATTAGAGTGGCACCACAGAGCTTAGTGCTGGTGCTGCTCCTGTTTGGCATCTACTTCTTTGAGGTAAATGCTAACAGAACTTCCTCTGGTTGATGATGTTATAAGAGACTGCAAACTGAGTGCAGTCATCAAATCTCATTAAGACACAAATGCCATCTAAAAATGCCTGAAATACACTAATAACCGGTGATAAATTCAGGATTTAAAACTCACTGCCAAAATATATTTCACTGTTTTTTTCAGAGAGATGGACATATCAGCAAACTACTACATTGACAATACACCCATAAGAGTAGACTCTGTAGTAAGACCTTTGTGAATACATAGGATTTTGCATTTTACCATCATGGTTCTCTTGTAAAGAGGAAATCGGTCTGTGTTGCACAATTTATAAGTAGAGGTATGGCACCTTGATCAAAGCATATTCCACTGTACTCTGCTATCATAAGACCTGGCCAGGTATATGCAACAGCTGCAGTGTCCACAGACGTTTCTTACTAAGAGAATAAATACTGTGAAAAAATAATACTATGCAGACGGCCTTAAAGCCTTATTCTATATTCAATCGCCTACATGCTGCTGAGAGTTCACCTATGCCTGGCCTACAAAGCATGCATTGATCTAGCCCTAATGGTTCTCTTGCACAGCTGTATAACAACTAGCATCAGGAAAACCTGATTCAGGGACCTAAACTTTGCCTGCAATATAAATCGAACATGTTGGAGGTACATGTATGTGTCTCAGAGGCTCCTCCTTCTCTGGCACAAGCTTCTCATCCATGTGAAGCAAAATTCATCCCTCCATTTATTCAAGTAAAACATGAATCAATGGCTGAGGAGAGGTAAATGTACCCCTGGTCTGACAACCAACTATGTCTCTGTTACAGAGAAGAAGTTTGTAAATGCTCAGTCACCCATGTTCAAATATTATATATATGGGTTCACTATGAAATTTCGAAATCCCAAAATCTCGAATTTCAGAACACCGAGTTCAAAATCTCGTGATCTTGGAATCTAAAAAATTGTGAACCCTCCCTGAAACACTACCCATCACAGTAAAACATGTATGCAGGGGGGAAGCCCCCTGCACCCCCCCATATGGGGACTGTGCCCCCCCACACTGCCAGCAACATAAATATACCAACTCCGAGATTGCACTACAGTGAGTACAAGGGAAATCTCCCGGTCCGCGCTGTATGCTGATCTCCATTCCGGATTTCAAGGTTTTGAAATTTCAGAGATATGATCGTTGATCATATGAAATTCAACGTTTTGGCTTCGAAATTCTGAATGGAACCCCTATATATATATATATATATATATATATATATATATATATATATATATATATATATATATATATATACACACACACACACACACGCGTGCGCACACACACACACACACACACACACACACACACACACACACACACACACACACAAGAACCAATAGTGTCTTGGACTGATAGCATTGTATTCTACTATGATATTATGACAGTATAAATAAAAACTGAAGCAGTGATAAGCTTTATGAAAAAAGTACTAGTTACGTAAAATAACTCAAAAGCTCTATACATTTTGAGGTCACTTTTTGCCCAAGAGCTGCCATTTATTTGGTTTATTAAAAATATTCTGCCTTTATTTAAGATCATCATTTTTTGTATCTGCACTAGTACTCAAAAAGCTCACTAGGATTTCATTAAGTATGACTGAACTATCTCTTCTCAACAAATAATCTGTCTTGTTATGTTTATATACATATATATATATATATATATATATATATATATATATATATATATATATATATATATATATGTTATATACACACATAGAAAACAAGTTAGGCTACCTATTCATGTGAAACAGAGCACTTCTATGATTCTATGACATTGTTCAAAAAAATCCTTGACGAATGGAAGGGGCGCTGTAATTTCTTTCCAGGAATAGTGCCCACAACCCTCCTGGATATGGGCAGTCCTTACTAAAAGTAATCTTAGGTATTTACTAACATGTCTATAATATTGCATTGAGATGAAATGGGTAGACTTGAAATGACCTCTGGGTTGATTTCCTAGTAATCTCCTTTGATCCTATTATCCTATGTACGTTTCTAAATCAAAATGAAATGTGTGCTTCCTCAGTTTTGGTATGGTATTTATTCATCAGATCAGTTAATCTGAGCCAAGGTCTATTTCCAAATGTTAACAATGAGAAGGACACTAAATACAACCTATATGAGGAACAACACTCTTCAGTATGCTACTGAAAGGATTGCATTTAGAAAATCAACTTTCACTCATACGATCAAACTCATGCTTGACTTTATAGAATGTTAAACCATTTTCACTGAGACTGTAGTACAGTAGGGATGGGGGAATTTGCCCTTTTCTCCATGGAGTTGTGATCTTGAAGTTATATATAATTAGCACAGGGTGTAGGGGGTGCAGAAGCCTTGTTTGTTTTGGTCATTTTTGATGTTCTGTAAAGTTAAGACTGAGTTGCTAGATCCCATTTAGAATATCAGCTTTCCACAAAGCTGTACATAATATTTTCTATCTCATATGCTTGACATTATGCAATGTCTAACCATTTGTACTGAGATCATGGTATAGTTTGGGTAGGGGAAATTGTCTTTTTCCCACAGTAGTACAGTCTCAGAATTGGTACATATAATTGGCAGGGGGTGTGGGGGATTGCAGGGGGGCTTGCCTCACACAGAATCACAGTTTGTGTGTTTTGGTCATTTTTGACATCCTCTAAAATCAAAGATAGGAGTTCCTGGATCCCATTTGGAATACCAAATTTCCAAAAAGGGCCAGTACAGCTACTTTTAAATATATTTATATATACACACATAGAAAACAAGTCAGGCTACCTATTCATGTGAAACAGAGCACTTCTATGATTCTATGACATTGTTCAAAAAAAACCTTGACGAATGGAAGGGGCACTGTAAATTCTTTCCGGGAATAGTAAATACCTAAGAGTTCCAGTTCAGTGGCCAGTAGTAGGAGTAGTAATATTTCATTCAGTTATTTTGAGTCTAGAAGGTGCAGTTTTTGTTCTTCATCAAAATTCAGAATGTGGTGCAGGCAGTGGAGTTGGAGGCAATTAACAAGGTAAACTAAAACACAGAAAGTTATGTAATGCTGTTTTTCTTGCTGAGTGAATATGTGACCCTGATTCACAGAACATACATCATGTTTGAATATTCCTTGTTGCTATCACTGAACAGCATTTAGTCATTAAATACTACATTTAGTCAATGTTTAACATTCAGAAGCATGAAAGTGGAGGAGGAACAATATTTTGGTTCAAAGAGGTGAGTGGTGTAATATTCATTCAATCTGAAGTCAAATGACAGTGAACAAGCCAACAGAAGTTTCACAGTGGGGTGGCAATAAAGGACATCTGATGCAGATGTAACCTAGTACTTCTTCTTCTTTTGGCTGCTCCCGTAAGGGGTCACCACAGCAGATAAACTGTTTCCATTTCTTCCTGTCCTCTGCATCTTGCTCTGTTACACCAACCACCTGCATGTTCTCTCTCACCACATCCATAAACCTTATCTTAGGCCTTCCTCTTTTCCTGTTACCTGGCAGCTTCATCCTTAGCATCTTTTTCCCAATATACTCTGCATCCCTCCTCAGCACATGTCCAAACCAATGCAATCTTGCCTCTCTGGCTTTGTCTCCAAACCTTCCAACCTGGTCTGACCCTCTAATATACTTATTCCTAATCCTGTCCATCCTCATCACACCCAGTGCAAATCTTAACATTTTCAACTCTGCGACGTCAAGCTCTGACTCCTGCCTTTTTGTCAATGCCACTGTCTCCAACCCGTATAACATAGCTGGTCTCACTACCCTCTTGTAGACCTTCCCTTTCACTCTTACTGGTACTTGTCTGTCACAAATCACTCCTGACACTCTTCTCCACCCACTCCATCCTGCCTGGACTCTCTTCTTCACCTCCCTTTCACACTCACCATTACTCTGAACTGTTGATCCCAAGTACTTAAACTGATTCACCTTCACCACCTCTACTCCCTGCATCCTCACCATTCCTCTGTCCTCCCTCTCATTCACACACATATATTCTGTCTTAGTCCTGCTGACCTTCATTCCTCTTCTCTCTAGAGCATATTTCCACCTCTCCAGGGTCTCCTCCACCTGTTCCCCACTCTCACTACAGATCACAATGTCATCTGCAAATATCATAGTCCACGGGGACTCCTGTCTGATATCGTCTGTCAACCTGTCCATCACCATTGCAAATAAGAAAGGGCTCAGAGCTGATCCTTGATGTAATCCCACCTCCACCTTAAACGCATCTGTCACTCCCACCGCAGACCTCACCACTGTCACACTACCCTTGTACACCTGTACCACTCTTACATACTTCTCTGACACTCCTGACTTCCTCATACAATACCACAACTCCTCTCTAGGCAACCTGTCATATGCTTTGTCTAAATCCACAAAGACACATTGCAACTCCTTCTGACCTTCTCTGTACTTCTCCATCAACACTCTCAGAGCAAAACATCACATCTGTAGTGCTCTTTCCTGGCATGAAACCATACTGCTGATCACTAATCATCACCTCCTTTCTTAACATAGCTTCCACTACTCTTTCCCAAAACTTCATGCTGTGACTGATCAGTTTAATCCCTCTGTAGTTACTACAGTTCTGCACATCACCCTTATTCTTAAAAATCGATACCAAAGCACTTTTTCTCCATTCCTCAGGCATCCTCTCACTTTTCAAGATTTCATTAAGCAATCTAGTTAAAAACTCCACTGCCATTTCACCTAAACACCTCCATGCTTCCACAGGTATGTCATCTGGGCCAACAGCCTTTCCATTCATCATCCTCTTCATAGCTATCCTTACTTCCTCCTTGGTAATCCATTGTCATTCATGATTCACTATCCCTACATCATCCAACCTTATCTCCCTCTCATTCTCTTCATTCATCAACCCCTCAAAGTACTCTTTCCATCTGCTCAACACACTCTCTTCACTTCTGAGTGTGTTTCCCACATTATCCTTTATCACCCTTACCTGCTGCACATCTTTACTAGCTTGGTCCCTCTGTCTAGCCAATCGGTACAGGTCCTTTTCTCCCTCCTTAGTGTGCAACCTTTTAAACAACTCTTCATACGCCTTATCCTTAGCCACCTCTCTCTTTGCCATGCACCTCATCTCCTTATACTTTTGTCTACTTTCTTCATCTCCTTGACAATCCCACTTCTTCTTCACCAACCTCTTTCTCTGTATACTCTCCTGTACTTCTTCATTCCACCACCAGGTCTCCTTGTCCTCCTTCCTCTTTCCAGATGTCACACCAAGCACCCTTCTAGCCACCTCTCCTACTAGCTCTGCTGTAGTTACCCAGCTATTCGGTAACTCTTCACTGCCACCCAGTGCCTGTCTTAACTCTTCCCTGAACATCACCTCACAATTACCCTTTTTCAATTTCCACCATTTGATCCTTGGTGCTGCCCTTACACTCATCCTCCTCTTCTTGATCACCAATGTCATCCTACAAACCACCATCTTATGCTGCCTAACTACACTTTCCCCTGCCACCACTTTACAGTCTCCAATCTCCTTCAGACTGGCCCTTCTACATAAGATATAATCCACCTGTGTGCATCTTCCTCCACTCTTGTATGTCACCCTATGCTCCTACCTCTTGTTAAAAAATGTTTTCATCACAGCCATGTCCATCCTTTTCGCAAAATCCACTACCATCGGACCTTCTGCATTCCTTTGCTTAACACCATACCTACCCATCACTTCCTCATCTCCTCTGTTCCCTTCACCAACATGCCCATTGAAATCTGCTCCAATCACCAGTCTCTAACCCTTGGGTACAGTCATCACCACTTCATCCAACTCACTCCAAAATGTTTCTTTCTCATCCATCGCACACCCAACTTGTGGAGCATATGCACTAACAACATTCATCATTACACCATCAAATTCCAGCTTCATAAACATCACTCTATCTGACACTCTTTTCACCTCCAAAACACTCTAAGCATACTGTTCCTTCAGGATAATGCCTACGCCATTTCTCCTCCCATCCACACCATGATAAAACAATTTGAAACCACCTCCGATACACCTAGCCTTGCTCCCCTTCCATCTGGTCTCTTGCACACACAATATACCAACCACCCTTCAGTTCATCATATCAGCTAGCTCCCTCCCTATGCCAGTCATACTGCCAACACTCAAAGTTCCGACCCTCACTATCACAGTCCTAGCCTTTACCTGCCTTTGGGCATGCCTTCCTCCTCTTCTCCTCCTTCGGCCAACAGTAGCCCAATTTCTGCCAGCACCCTGTTGGTCAACAGTACTGGTGGCGGTCATTGTTAACCCAGGCCTCGATGGATCCGGTATGAATTTTTGTACAGTTTTCTGCATATATGATGTGGCAAAATTTTTACGCCGGATGCCCTTCTTGATGCAACCCTCCCCATTTATCTGGGCTTGGGACCGGCACAAAGAAATGCACTGGCTTGTGCATCCCCAGTGGCTGGCTTAGATGTAACCTAGTACAATAGACAGGAACTGAGATGGAAGTAATATATATATATATATATATATATATATATATATATATATATATATATATATATATATATATATATATATATATATATATATATATATAATGCAAGTTAAGTGCAGATAAAAAGGCATATGCTTTGTTCAGAATAGCTGTACAGAAAAGCACTTTATACTGCATTATAACCTGCATCTTATACAAATAACAGGGTAAAATAAATTTGTATATTTATATATTACAAGTATGTACTAAAATGTTGGATTAAGTGCAGAAATGGTAGGGATGTAATAGATAGATAGAGACAGATAGGTAAGTAGGTGCAATTGGTATAAGTAAAGAACAGAGTAATATCAGCTCAGTAGGTTATGGTGGTCTTTGAAAGAAGTCTTAGGGAATGCAGTCAACAGCAAGAAGAGTTAGAATTGTAACAGAAAAGCTCTATGGCTGCATAATTAGGCAAAAGTAGAAGTTTAAAAGGTGACAAGAGTTTAAAGAATGCTGGAAAGTATGAAAGAGAAGATTTGTTGGTAAGAAGGGATACTCAAAGGAGTTAGCTGAAGTAAAAGCAGGCAAACAAAATTTAAATGGCATTAGTATTGCTAATGATGTCAATGTGTGAACTCAAAGTGTATCTTTTCTAGCAGAATTCTGGCAAATGCAATGTTGTATACCGATTACAACAGTTGCCATCCTAAGGAGAAAAAAAACATCCTCTGAAGCTTAAAAGAAGACAGTGTAATAAGATGTACCTGATGGCGGTTCTAGTGAGTGCCTTAAATAAATGTACATGGCTAGATGGCTAGAGCACATAAGAGTTTCAACATTATTTTAAATTTTGATTATGAAAGGGAGTGTATTGAGGAGACCAGATTTCAGCAGACAATGTGTTTAGGGTTGTGTTGTGTTATAAGTCCTGTTGATGTTAACTAGATGGCATTTAGAAGAGCAGAGAAGTTTTAACAGTTTCAGCCATGTACCCTATTAGTGACTCAGAAGGCACACAAAAATCTAGTGCATAATACATCATTAAATGCTGTGTATTTTGTTTTACATTTCAATTCAAGCACGTGTCCTCAGAATGACACAGTGATGGTCCTTAAGGGAAAGTGGTCAAGAATCATGAAGTTCTGTTATGCGTGTAGCCATGATAGCTATAGTCATATTGCTTTCACTGCAGCATGTTTCTTAAGAATCACATTTTTTTTCTTACTTAACACTTGCATGCAAAGATTTAGGATATCTAGAAGCCCGAGTGTTGGTTTCTGTCAGAAGTATGCTATAAATGTAGAAAAAAGCAAAGCAAACACAGATGGGCATGCATTTTTCTTGCTTCCAGATAACACAACAGTAACAGCTGCATCAGCAACATTAACAGTGCTGGCAACAAAAACAGAAACAACTTCATCAATAAATTTGAAGAACTCCACTCAAGAATTATCTTCAAATTTCAGTTTAGGAAGGGGTAAGCTTTTATATTTTATCTATGTATTTAATTTGCTAGTTACTTAAATCACTATTATTTATTAATATATTTGATTTATTTGCAGATGGATTATTTATCTTTACGTAGTAACAAAATGTTTTACAAACAGTGAATATCTACAAAGATGTTTTACCTTTAAAAATACAGTTTTGAATAATCTTTCAGAATTTCAAATAGAATATGAAAAACCCAAGAAACTGTATTATCTGGTTACACTGGCAGTTACTATTATGGGGGAGGGAAATGTATTCATATCAGAGCTTCTTCATTTCACTGTCAATATTTTGACAGATTGTTTACTGACTAGAGACCTAAAAAAGCCACCTCTAATATTCCTGCAGTGGTTAAAATTTTCCATTACCTCCCTCTCCCTCATTTAGTGATTTAATTTTTCACAGATGAAATTATTATGCTGCCAAAAAAACACAAGAACCATAATAGGCTAATAATCATAGAGGGCCATAAGATGTCTAAGGAAACACAGTTTAAAGAGAGGCACTTAAAAGTTCTTTCCACTCTTTTGCTTGCCTCCTGGACTGAACACAGCCAAAAATGATAATCCTAGTGTAAATTTGCATCTACTGGTTCATTTGTTAGGACTCTCTTTAAAGGTTGACAGTTTAGTACTTTGTTTGACCCATAGAAGAAAACATATTAGGGGGAATTCAGTAAAGCTTACACAAATATTTTTTGGTGTATGCATTGTGACACAATGTGTACACGAGCAAGAACATTTTTAGACTCAGTAAGTGTCGCTTAGTGGCATGCAAGCATGTGCAAATAAGGAAAGTTCTGTGTAATGCAAACTACCTCATAAGCAGGTGAATCTTGTACAAATGACCCATATTGAGTGACCCAGCAAGCTGAAAGGCATTGGTATAGACCCTGTGTCCATGTTTATAGTGTACATGGAATTTTTCCATGTACAGCACTCTACACAGACAGAAGGGAATGTAAAAAATCAAAAATATGGGCATAACTCCCCAGGAAATGTCAGAACACATATATGTATGTGCAAAAGGTACATTGTGGATGTCTGAAAAACCAAGGGAATATGTATTTTTTTTTAATAATTTTGGCATATCTGCTATTTGCACCACAGTGAGCAAACATGCCTAATTGTAAAATAAGAAAGGAAATATAGGAATAAAAAGCAGTTTATAATATTTGTCAGAAACATATGGTAGGTCATTGCATCGGCTCTGCACAATGGTGCAATGGTGCTGTTGCCCAGGTCATATGGCTATGAACCATGTACTTACCATGCTGTCGGTATGGATACGTATGCAAATGAAGTGAATTTGTTGAATTGGTAAAAGGAGCAACTGTGTCTGCAGATACCTTTTGTGTAGGCTCCTACTCTATGTTGATATTTCCACTGGATGCGGATGCCAGCGGGTGGGGGGGGGGGCGGTTTGTCCCTTTACTTGTAAGAATTTTTTAATTCCTGGTGGGAGTGTTTGCTCAATGCGACACATACTTCAGCACATTTACATGGAAAGACCACCCAGGTGACAGCGATAACGTAGTCAGCAAATAATTAAAACCAGATATATTCAATGATAGGTTTTGACTGTTGTATAAGCTATGCTGTATGGCACTGCACATAAAGCAGGGCCATTACATGATGTTAATTACAATCCAAGCAGGAAAAATGCATAACAATTAGCCAATCACACATGGTGGACCTTAAGCAGACCTGTATAAAGTATGTATATAGCTACAATCTGATTTTTCCTCAATACTCTGAACCTTTAGAATACTAACTTTGAATTTTTAACTAGTGAGAGATTGCTAGGAGTTGTTGCACCTATTCTACTTCTGCATGTACTAAATGCTGAAGTCAGTGCTACTGGTGCTGTTGACAATAGGCTTAGGCTGAGAAAGAGAAGAGTGTATAGGCCCAGCGTAACCTTTGTGTAGCTACATGAACTGTAGATTGTAAAGTGCTACAGGTAAACAGCGACAAATTACAAGAACTGACTGAGCTCTGCCGCCCTCAACTCAGAGCCAGAGCCAACAGAGGGGTACCCATCCCAGTGGAAATAAAGGTATGTGTAGCCCTTATGATACTACGTACAGGTACTTTTCAAAGATCAACTGGGGACATGATGGGGGAGGGGTGTCACAGGCATCTGCATCCAAGACACTCCACCAATATCTGGATGCTATGCTACCACAGGCCAGTGAGCACATATATTTTCTCCTCTCCCTTGCGGCGAGAGCCAGCAATATGCAACAGTTCTACCATGTAGCACACTACCCTGAAGTACTGGGTGCCATAGATTGCATTCATGTACACATCAAGGCACCAGTTGATGAGAACAGTAGAATCTACATCAACTGCAAGGGGTATCATTCCATCAACTGTCAGACATAGCTCTCAACCTTCCATCTCCAAAATGAGGAACACTCACCTTCATAATGTGGAACAAATGGGCAAAATGTTGAACACATACTAATGGCTTACTAACAACTTCAACTAGGAAGGTCATAGGATGGTTAAAATACGCTGGTTTTACTTATAAAAAAGATCCTTTAATGAATTAATATGATTAATTTCTATTTACCATGGATTTCACTTAAAAAAAATTCCTAACACTGAATGTGTGACAGACCCTTTCTATGTAGAACTTTGAGGAACATGAACTTTTTAAGACCCCAAATGAGGTACGTTCCTCGTAATGAGGTACACTTGAGAGGTGTGCTGCCAGGTCATGTGCAATGCCCAGGGAATTTTTCTGAATATGTGTGCTGGCAGTCCTGGCAGTTATCATGACTCCCATATCTGGCACACATCACAGCTGTACCAGATGTTTGCTGGGGGGGGGCATCCCTCACAGCCATTTTTTGGGGTATGCTGGCTATGCCCTGGAACCATGGATGATGGCACCCATCAGAAATGCACACACACCCAAAGAAGAACACCATAATGAGGCACATGCACAAACTAGGAACATCATAGAGCATGTGCTTTGGTTTCTGAAGTCATTGTTCAGATGCCTTGATATAGCTGGCGGAGCCACATGTGCACAAATAATCACAGTATGTACTATGCTACACAATCTGATCCTGCAGAAACAGCTGCAGCAGAATCAGCAAAGGGATGGGATACACAGCCCCCCCCCACCAGTGCCTATGTCACAACAGCCACAGACACAGGAGGAGGAACCCCTGCTGATGTCCCTGTAGGTAGATGTAGGCATGCTCAGCATGCCCTGGTTTTGGCTAAAAGCCAACACATAGCACATTTACTGACAACCTAGGGACCTAGAGACTTACCTTCCCTTACTCACATACAGAAATTAAAACAGATGGCAGGCAACCCACACATCCTGTTCCTATCCATGTATTGGCTGTATACCGCTTGCATCTGACAGAGTCATCCCTGAACTCCAGTTGTGTCATCTGCTGCATTTGCAAAGTAAGTCCATAACAAACCTAGTACTCATAAGGATTATTATGATATGACAGTGTATATATCGATTTGGTACATTATGCAAGTAAATGTGGTGGGCCACCTGGACAGGCATAACATCCACATGGGACTACAGATACCCATTCCCCGAGCATGTTTTCATTAGTATTTACTAGGCCTCAAGCATGGAAAATTCATGCAGTCCTACTGCAACAGATTACTGGCACATCAGTCAAGGGAGATGTTCAACAGTGCATGACAGGCAGACTACTGTGAATTCCAGCACAACATGTGATGTTGTTTCCCCACCCACAACACAGCAGTGTCCCCTTGTAACTGCTGTAACAGTAACTCAGCAATTGTATATCAACATGCCAGGCAGTCTCAGGACAGTAATGTAGAAATTGATCTTACATTGTATGTCTTACTTAACACAGGAATAACAATGTACATATTTATGCAGGTGACTATGTGATGAATGACCCCTGTCCGTCATGATGCTTGTGCTGCTCAATAGACTAGGGCAATTATCATGTGTGATGGCATTCATGGTTCTAATCTAGAAGCATCCACTTCTTTTTGATGTGCGGGGTCATTACCTGGTGGTTTAGAGACTGCAATTCTGTGTGTGGTATAATATTAACCTTTGCAAATATTAATGATATCAGACAAGTCAGAAAGTTGTACCCAATGTGAGTGAAGTAGAGCAGTTCAGAAACATGGACAGATGTCTTATTGTGTAACACATAAAGTCCCAGTCTGGAGTACAGGCAGGTGTGGGTTGGAGTCAGTTTATACCTAGTGAAAAATCAAACTGGGCATACTCATACACTTAGTTTAGCAGAGTGCAATCCTGCTGCTCCTCATTCAAAATGACTTTTTATATATAGATGTGTCTATAGATATATACATATATGTATACATATCTGTCACTATCACTGTCCCCCTACAGATGTATATGTATATATATATATATATATATATATATATATATATATATATATATATATATATACATATACATATATAAACACATACTTCTCTGTCTCTGTCTCTCCCCAGATATCTACATAACACATATATATCATACACATGCACACATCTCCATTTATATATACATCCCTGTTTTATATATATATATATATATATATATATATAGTTGTATAAGTGAGTATGTCTGCATTGTCCCACATACCCTGATAATGGTGAGTAAAGCTGCACTATGGCACATATATAATGTTGCTCAAAGGACCAAAAGTAAGGTCTCAACACTAGCTAAAGTACTTACTACAGCTACTGCATTTGCTGGATGTCACCACACATACGCAAACACATGAACAGGTGATGTAATGTATAATGTTGTCTATACACACATTGACAGGGCACATTGGACTTGCCCATCCAAATGCAAACAGCCACATATGTCCAAAATGGCTACTGTAGCCACATAGCTAGGATAAGAAACAGTTATCTGGCTGCTAGGCTACTAGATGCAGAAAACAGTAAGAAGCACATGCCACCCTGCTGACTACATATGCTGTCCAAGACAAGCTTTAGTTTATGTAATCCACAAGTAGTTTACCTCCAGTCATGTGTAAATCAATCTTCTGCCATTTTGTGTATGATAATTGCTGTGATCTGTAGTGTCTAAGGCTAGATAGGTAGGGGTTCTAATCTCACTCCAGCCCACTTTGTTTTTCTGTGTGTGTGTGTGTGTGTGTGTGTGTGTGTGTGTGTGTGTGTGTGTGTGTGTGCATCTCCCTCCAAAACACACTTGATCACCATACATAGAAATAGGTAGCGTTTTGCAGTATTTTCTTTGTACCAGATGACATAGGCATCCAAATTCCTGGCCATAACAAGGCCTGCTAATCTCATCTAGCATAAAATTACCTAAACAGATGTTCCTAATAGGCTTGAGCTGTGGCATGTGCATTAAGTACTGTGCTCTGTAGTGTGTACCAATGCAAAGGTAGAAGTTCTAATCTGATTACAACCAACTTATTGTGTGTGTGTGTTGTGTGTGTGTGTGTGTGTGTGTGTGTGTGTGTGTGTGTGTGTGTGTGTGTGTTTGTGTGTGTGCTGTGTAGTGTTCTGTAAACATTAAGCAGTAGTGGTGCTATTGTCACCGTAGCTGTGGATGGGAGAGCATTTTACTGCAGCATATAGGATCATAGGCTCATTGGACTTTACTAGCATACTGGCCCTAGGGCCTTTACAATCCTAGTCAACTGTTTAACCTTATTTACACGATCAGCATATATTGCCCCTGTCCATGAGGGACACAGGCAGAAGGCCTGTGGTGAAATAACAGTCACCCAGCCAATCAGACAGATCGCATTTGGGGAGGGATAATTCGGTACTCTGTTTGGCATTAGGTGGGAGTCTGTTTCAAAGGTATTTTAAAGTCTGCAGACATCTCTCTCTCTCTCCCACCAGCATGTGACATTAATGTCACACACCAAGTTAATGTCTTTACAGTGAGTAATCCATGCACCAATTCCACCTACAGATGCAGCATTTCCAATAAAGCAAGGTCAGACACTGACTTATATGCAAGGCAGAGGATCACCTCTGAATAGTGTATTTCACACAGGCTACAATGACAGTTATGTCAGACGATCCCCATAGGTTACATACTGATGGTGTGTAGTTCCCTTGTGAGGAAAAGTTGTGTTATGTGCAACTGCCACCAGTGCTTGTAAAGGAACCTGTCAAAATGGTCATTGCACTCAAACACTGGCCTGATGAGGGAAGGCTACATGGAGATTATGCCTATGTCATGTTATGCTGACTGTGCCCTCAGTTATGACATGACCAACATATAATCCTCTTCTTACAACTGGAGAGACATTGTGATATAAGGTAAAGTAAGTGTAAACCTTTGTGCCCATGTCTATGTGCCCAGGTCTATCACCCTGGAGTATGTACATCAGGCTTTGCTACTGATGTGCTGCTTACCAGACACATTGATGTTAGAGATGTAAATTATACTACACACATATGTGCATGGAGTTTATGGCCATGAGTATGTCAACAAGCATTTGTCCATGAAGATCCTTTTGTAGGATCTTGACATAAATGGGAGATTTTATGACAGCCCACAGTTAGCAGGCATCAGCCAACCTTGTCAGCCATAGACACCCATGTTGTGCTTGTACTGTGTTTAAATGGATTCCAAACAGTAGAAGAGCGGGGACTAAGCCCTGTGGTACACCACTGGTTACAGATCAGCTATTTGAGGTGGATTCCCCTATTTTGAGCATAATTACTATTAGTTAGCCACTTACTGACGCCTCTAATGAAATTACTGTTGAGGTCTACTTTGGCAATGTTGTCAATGATGCCTGAGTGGGGGATAGTGTCACAGGGCTGGCTAAGTCCAGGGGGTTATATAGGTTCATAGGTTGTTACCAGGCTATCAGCCCTAGGGCCTATAAAAAGCTAGCTATAAGAATACCCTGGCTATTTCTTCCCACACTATTTACTTCCCTGGAACCCTGTCTAGCAGGGCGACTGAAGTGATCCCCGGGGTAGATTTCTCCCATCCAGTCATCAAGGTTCCTTTTGAAGAGGGCCAAAGAGGCATTCTGCTTGACATGCATGGTCAATCTATTCCAGAGTCTGGGGAGTCTCTGGGTCAGGAACCTATCCCTCCTCCATGTTTTGTTTATTGTGATGACAAGCTTTAGATGCCTGGAGCGTGTGGTTCTGAGGGATTGGGATTTCTTTAAGTCTAGCATGTCCAACAGCTCTGGGTTTGACATGGCCTTGTATGTTAAGCAGAGATCACCTCTGAGTAGAGGAGTTTTTTAAGGCAGTCAGTGTAGTGCATCTGCTTTAGGCCTGTGATTCTTTTAGTGACGTATTTCTGCAGCCTTTCCAGTTGTTGCAGATGTCTTGAGAAGTACATACCAAATAGGGCATTGTATTCTAATGAGGGATGAGTACAGTAGGACAATGACCTCCTTTTTTCTGGATGAAAAGCCCTTGGTGAGGAGGTGTGCCACATAGAAGGATTTCCTGACTGTTGTAGCGATGTGGTTATCGAAGGTGAAACCACAGTCCACCTGTGTCCCTAAATCTCTTATCACACTTTCGGTGTTTAGTGTACTGCCACCTATGTGGTAATTCATGGGTGCATGCTTTTTTCCCAAAGGGGATAACCATACATTTCTTGGTATTGAGCTTGAACCCATGGCTCTGGCACCAAGCATCTGTTTCTGTAAGGCTCTTTTGTAGACTATCCACATCATTTGGGGATTCAATAATGGCTCCCAGTTTGTAGTCATCTGCGAACTTTGTTAGCCAGAGTCTCTTAGTGTTGGCCTGTACTTCAGAGAAGTAGATGCCAAACAAGAGCAGTCCCAGGATTGAACCCTGAGGTACTCCACTTGTCACTTGTCTGAAGCTGGATTTAGAGTCGGCTACTTTTACAATGTGGGTTCTGTCAGTAAGCCAGTTGGCAACCCAAAAAGTGACATAGGGATTAATGCCCAGCTTAGTAAGTCTATCTATGATTCCAGAGTGGGGGATGGTGTCAAAGGCCTTGGTGAGGTCCAGATAGGCTGTGTGGACTGCCTTACCCTCTCAATGGCTCTGGAGACTGATTTGAAGAAGACAGTCAGGTTCAGGAGACAAGATCAGCCCTTCACAAATGCAAACTGGGTGGGGTCCAGTGTTTGAAGGTTGCCAATGTCTTTGTTTATAAGTTCCACGATAATATGTTCCATGTCCTTGCAGATCAGGCTCATCAGACTGATGGGGCGGTAGTTCCTGGGATCCAAGGTGGATCCCCCCTTGTGGAGTGGGATAACTGTAGCTATGCGCCACTCAGTGGGCACGAAGTCTGACGTGAGGCTATGATTAAACATGACACTTAGGTGAGGTGCCAGTTCATTTTGTAGTTCATGTAGTACACAGCCCAAGATGTCATCTGGTCCCATGAATGCTGTATTTTTAGCTTTGGAGAGTGCATTGTTTACCTGTGTGGCCATTATTACCAGAATTTGGCAATCTTCCAGTATTGAGATGGGCCGTTTAGCGGGTGAGAGGGGGGTGAAGTTGGTACTGACTTGATCTGCCAGGAAACTGGCAATATCATTGGGATCAGTATATTTAATGTCATTCTGTTGTAGCTCAGTGCATATCTGAACATTGCCATTTAGATTTTTGACATAGTTATATAATGCCTTGTGGTTGTCTTTGGAATCTTTGGCAATTTTATTTTCATAACTAGCTTTGGAGGATTTTATGAGGGATCTCAGCTTCTTACTGAGGCAGGAAAGGGAGTTTGTTGCATCCTGGGATTTTCCTCTTTTCTGCAATAGTTTCTTCCTTTTGTTGTAAAGTTTGTTTATGGCAGGGGACCACCACATTGGCTTCCTTTCTTTGGAGGAGAGCATCTTGGTTCTATTTGGGATGGCATGATTCATGCATGAGTGGATGTGTTTGTACAGTGCCTTAGTGTGGGATTCAGCAATTGAACTTTCAGTCCCCATCTGCATGGGTGTCATGAAATTTGTCACTTCTGACTTAAGTAGCATGAAGTTGGCTTTGGAGAAGTTTTTTATGGAGGTTTCCTTACTGGGGGGTGGGAGTGGGATGTGGATGTTAAGGGTGATTAGCTTATGGTTAGACCTGACCAATGAGGGGGGTGACCATAGGTGTGGAGCATTGATTTCCCATGTTGGTAATGACCAGGTCTAGGATATTGGAGCACCTGGTGGGACTATGGATTAGTTGATCCAGGGCGTTGGAATTTATGAACTCCAAGAACCATTGGGCAAAGGTGTTGGTACACGAGTAGTTTTCCCAGTTAATGGCAGGGTAGTTGAAATCATCCAATATTAGGGTGTTTGGTTGTATCTTAATATTTTTCAGTATGTTTAGAAAGGTATAGTAAGAATCTTGGGGCATGGTGGGGGATCTGTAGCAAGCTACAATTTGGATTGCAGTCTTACCTAGTGTTAGTTGCATCTGGAGATTTTCAGATGCATTGTGTTGTGCAACTAGCCTGGTGGTGTGAATATCCTTGGTGAATATGGACACTTCTCCACCTTTAGTGTTTTGGTCCTGGTTTGGTGGCCGAAAAGTGTGGTAAAAGTTGTAGCCTGGTATTGCATGGGTGCTCTCTGTAGCCTCATCCAGGTCCTTGGGGACTGCCTCATACATGTCCACTTGGTTTATCAGGCAGGATCTTCCTTTCAGAAACCCAAACAGTGTAGGGTCGGCTGTTTATAGATAACATATATCTTTGCTGATCATGTCCATGATGATTTGCCCCATGGGATTATAGATATAGCTACTCAGGCAAATTGGTCTATAGTTCAAGTGGGCAGTGGATGCACCACCTCTGTGCAAAGGGATAACAATTGCCATTTCCCAGTTAGCTGGAATGCAGGCGGTGGTTACACTACAAATGGAAGGAGTTCACAATGCTGTTAGTAATCCATGTTGGCTCTCATGTAGGATGCAGCCTACTATATTAGCAGGTACAACAGATGCTGTGTTTCCTCCTTAGAGAGGCCATTTAGAACATTTCTTTAACAGGATGTCACTACAATAATATTTGCTTGTTTTAACTGAGGAGGGTGTGCTCCCATGTTAAAGGGGCTCCCTCACTCCAGCTGTTGCACAGCAATGTCCAGATTGTAGTCTCTACTCTTACAGCAACCAAGCTAGACAGTTGTAAACACCTCCTGGACCATCCCCTTGTAGATCATGATATAAGGATCTGTAGTCATGGGCAAGCACTCTTCTGCATCTATGCAACCAGACTGGTGGATGTGGACATCCTGAGCCAATGTAGTAATTGTCTGATGTTTAATGCCATCCACTTAATTCTTAAAGAAACTAATGTTATCAGTGAGGGATGTGGTTACTTAATGGAGGGATGCCTCTCCCATACAAATATAAATAATAACAAACAGGTTTTCAGTAACACATATTGCACCCACCTTACAGAGTATGGACAAGACACATAAAGACACTTATGCTGAAGCTATTAAATGTGATATTTCCAAACCACAAAGACTTCACAGACATTGTACAAACAAAAAGTATTTTGAGCAATCTCAAGAACATTCTTCAAAATCAATGTACAACATTATACATATTGCAACATCCCACAGTGTCTCAGCTTCTAAGACAATAAGGCTCAGCACCACAAACCCAATACTTTCCTTATTGGAGACTCCACTGTGAGACACACAGTTTTCCCACTCACCAGGATAAGTAAGGAGAGAGTCACAGTTAGCTGTCTGACAGGGGCCAAGATCCATCAGAGCACACCTGCACTAAGAACATTGCACCACAAATACCAGTATGACTCGGTCATAGTCCATGTGGGTGTAAATGAATTCAGACACATCTCCCTGGATTACATGAAGAGACAGATGATATGAAGAGACACATGATGGTGCTTTCGGACTATATGTCCCAGGCCAGTATAGCCTAACACTGATCAGCATTGTACCTTCTATTAAAGATGATGCCACAATGGAAGCAGAAAATAATTTTAGCTTGGGATATGGTGATAATTTGAAAGGGTTTCAATATCTGTCGATAATGGAGAATATACCTGACAGACCATGCTGCTTTTCCAGAGGTGGTCTGCAAAAGTCATCATCCTCATCATCATCAGCCACCTTTTTTGCATCATTTTTTCAACATGGAATCAGGGCATTTTGTCAGCTGTTGCCATCTCTGTCTTGATTCAGTACCACTCTCCTACCATCTTTGACAGTCATGCCTCAAAGTTCTTCTATCATACAATCCATCCATCGCTTTGCTGAAGACAAAGTCCCTTGCCATATCTGTGTAAGCTGTAGATCCCACTCTGTGAATCAGAAAAAAAAAGAAACATAATGCATACTTAAATTTACTGGAGACACTCCCCATCCAACCCAACACCATACACATGGAGACTTAAACTACCTCAATATTAACTGGAAATCACACACTACCAAAATTTAATTGGATCAGGGATTCCTGGACTTTATATATGCAAAGATCGTGGAACAGTTAGTCTGTATATTCACTAGTAATGCAAGCATCCTTGATCTGGTTCTCGCAAATGTGGTGGAATGCTGCACCCTCCCTAGTGTAATATCATTGCTGGTCATACCATAAAGCTGTCTCCTTTGAAAAAAGGTAAAAGCAGGGACACCAACTGACCCTGGAACATTTGGGAATTATTCAAGGGCAAACTTCCTACTATTAAGTGACATCCTGGCAAAACTGACCCCCCTCCCCAACACGAGAATATCCCTGTCTGTGTAGAATTATTCAAAGAAACCCTGTATTATCACAATAACAGCTGCGCAGTGGCAGCTGTATTTAGCAATATTATGTGCAGGATAAACTTAAAAACAGGACACCCTGTTAAATCCCAACATCAGTAGATTACACTACAAAAGGAAGACATTCATAGCAAAAGTTAGGAGGTGCAATGCTCAGCATAGCAAAAAAGTCTTTCCTCAACTAAAACAAGCAACATAAGGGCCAATGATGTTTACCAAAGTCAAATTTCAGGTACAATTAGCCACCAGGCCAAGAACAATCACAATGGTTTCTTCAGCTATGGTTGTCACATCAAAGACAGTAGACAGAAATGTACTGAATTATTTCTAATTAGTGCCACTTGTATGGCACCAGAAGATACAGCAAATCTGCTGGCCAATACATTTAGCTACAATGTTACTCCCCCCCCCCGCTTCCAGCTGCACCTCAGGAAATACTCAAATCCATAACTCCCTAACTATGACTAGAGAGCTGCTACTCCAAAACTAAGAACACTGCATCGATGGGTTCTGATAACATTTCAGGATGCCTCCTTAATAGCATGAAACATGAATTATGTGCCCCAGTAGAATCACTATTTAATCACAGTCTCCAAAAAGGATTCATAACAAACAAATGGAGGACTGTAATGGTTATCCTACTCCACAAGGTTGAGCGATCCACAGACTTGGGGAGTTATTGACCCATAAGCTTGACTGATCTAAGATGTAAAGCTATGGAGAGACTTATAATGTATAATTGAAATGATGAAATAAGCAACCTGCGAACATAGGACCCAAATCAGTTCAGGCTTATCATGGTCAGGTCTTGCATACTCAACCTTGTGGACTTTTTCGAGAAGGTCACTACAGCAATGGATGAGGGCAGAATTGTTCATACTGCTTATCTCAGCATGAACAAGGCATTTGACACAATACCCTACTTTTGCATTGCAGAAAAGTTCACTAACCCCCTACATCACCCCTTGAATTGATAGCTGAGTTACATGCATGACCAAAGACATTAGAATAGGGGCATCTTCCTCCACAAAAAGGCTAGATATTAGAGTGGCACCACAGGGCTTAGTGCTGGTGCTGCTCCTGTTTGACATCTACTTCCTAGAGGTCAATGCTAACATAAAGGGCCTCTGGCTGATGAAGTTTTAAGATGATTACAAACTGATTGCAGTCACTGAACCCTATCAAAACACAAGAGCCCTCCATGAATGCCTGACACAGACTAATAACTGGTGCTTCCTCAGTTTTGCTACACTGTTTATTCACCAGATCAGGTCTATTCCCGACTAAGAACAAGAGAAATGCTAAATATAACCTATAAGAGGAACAACACTATTCAGTATGCTACTGAATTGATCCCTTTTAGAATATCAACTTTCTGTCATATGATCAGACTCATATACTTGACTTTATGGAATGCTGAACCATTTTCACTGAGACTGCAGTACAGTAGGGATAGGAGAGTTTGCTCTTTTCTCAATGGAACTGCGATCTTGAAGTTGGTATATATAATTAGCATAGGGTGTAGGGGGTGCAGAGGACTTGCACCACCCCCCCCACACACACACACACACGCACATGATATCACAGTTTTGTGTGTTGTGGCCATTTCTAATGTTCTGTAATATCATGGATATAAGTTTCTGGACCATATTTAGAATATCAATTATCCACAAAATTGAACTTATTTTTTATTTGATATGTTTGACTTTATAGAATGTCGAACCATTTGTACTGAGATCAATTTTACAGTACGGATGGGGAAATTGTCTTTTTTGCCACAGTAATACAATCTCAGAGTGGGTATATATAATTGGCAGAGGGTGTGGGGGCACAGGGGGCCTTGCTCTCCTTCGAAATCAGAGTTTTGTGTGTTTTTATCATTTTGACATCCTGTAAAATCAAGGATAAGCATTCCTGGATCCCATTTAGATACCAACTTTCCAAAAAGGGCCAGTACAGCTACTTTTAAAGAAGAGTTCCACCTCAGTGGCCAGTAGTAGAAGTAGTGATATTTCATTCAGTTATTTTGAGGCTAGAAGGTGCAGTTTTTCTTCTTCATCAAAATTCAGAATGTGGTGTAGGCAGTGGAGTTGGATACAATTAACAAGGTAAACTAAAACACAGAAAATTATGTAATGCTGTTTTCTTGATGAGTGAACCTGTAATTCAGATTCATACAACATATATCCTGTTTGAATACTGCTTCTTGATATCAGTGAGCAGCATTTAGTCATTAAATACTATATTTAGTCAATGTTTAATACTGAGAAGCATGTAAGCTCAGGAGGAACAATATTTTGGTTTAAAGAGGTGAGTGGTCTGATATTTATTCAATACAAAGTCTCAAGACAGTGACCAAGCCAACAGAAGTTTCACAGTGGGGCGGCTATGAGGAAAATCTGATGCAGATGTCACCTAGTACAATGGGCAATAATTGAGATGGAAGTAATATATATATTGCAAGTTATGTGCAGATAAAAGGCATGTACTTTGTTCAGAATAGCTGTACAGAAGAGCACTTTAAATGGTATTATAACCTGTATCTTATACAAATAAGAGGGTAAAACAAATTTGTATATTTATATATTACAAGTATGTACTGAAATGTTGGATTAAGTGCAGAAGTGGTAGGGATGTAATAGATAGATAGCTAGATAGATGGATAAGTAGGTGTATTTGGTATAAGTAAAGAATGGAGCAATATCAACTCAATAGGTTATAGTGGTCTTTGAAAGAAGTCTCAGGGGATACAGTCTACAGCAAGATGTGTTTTAAGTGTAACAGAAGTTACATGTCTGCACATTTAGGCAGTGATAGAAGTTTAAGGATGACAACAGTTTGAAGAATACTGGAAATTATGAAAGAGAAGATTTATTGGTAAGAAGGGATACTCAAAGGGGATAGCTGAAGTAAAAGCAGGCAGACAAAATTTTAATGGCATTAGTATTCCTAATTATGTCAATGTGTGAAGTCAAGAAGTATCTTACCTAGCAGAGTTCTGGCAAGTGTAAAGTGGTATAACAGTTATTACAGTTACTATACTGAGAAGAAAAAAACGTCCACTGAAGCTTAAAAGAAGACACTCTTATAAGATGTACCTTATGGTGGTTCTAGTGAGTTTCTTAAATTACTGTACATGGATAGATGGCTAGAGCACATAAGAGTTTCAACATTATTTTAAATTTTGATTAAAAAGGGGACTTGATTGAGAAGACCAGATTTCAGCAGTCAATGTGTTTAGGGTTGTGTTGTGTTATAAATCCTGTTGATGTTAACTAGACGACATTTAGAAGAGCAGAGAAGTCTTATAGTTTGGTAATAGCCATGCTCCATATCAGTGCCACAGAAGGGACACAAAATCTAGTGGGTAATAATTCATTGAATGCTGTGCATTTTGTTTTACATTTCAGTTCAAGCACATGTCCTCAGAATGATACAGTGATGGTCCTTAAGGGGAAGCGGTCAAGAATCATGAAGCTCTGTTGTATTTGTAGCCATGATTGCTATAGTCGTATTGCTTTCACTGCAACATGTTCTTCAAGAATCACAGAGTTGTTTTTCTTAATTAAATCTTGTATGCAATACTGCAAACTGCTGATCTTATTTTCTCTTTTCAGATCTGAATTTCTTTTTTGATTTTTTTTTTTCCTTTCTGCCCAGTTTCTACTTTTTAAAGATTTAGGATATTTAGAAGCCTGAGTGTTGGTTTCTGTCAGAAGTATGATGTAGATGTAGAGAAAAAGCAAAGCAAAAACAGACGGAGATGTTTTTGTTTGCTTTCAGATAACAGTACAGTAACAACTGCATCAGCAACATCCACAGTGCCAACAAAAGCAACAGAAATAACCTCATCAGTAAATTGGAAGAACTCAACTCAAGAAATATCCTCAAGTACTTATCTAGGAAGGGGTAAGCATTTATGTTTAATCTATTTATTTAATTAGTTAGTTACCTAAATCACTATTACTTATTAATATATTCAACTGATTTATTTACAGATGGACTATTTATCACTACTTAGTAAGAAACTATGTTTTACAAACAGTATATATCTTCAATTCTGTTTTACCCTTAAAATACAGTTTTGAATAAACTTTCAGAATTTAAAATAGAATATGAAAAGCACAAAAAACAGTGTTGTCTGGCTATACTGATAATTACTATTATGCAGGAGTGATATGTATTCATATCAGAGATTCTTCATCTCTCTCTCACTATTTTGACAGATTGTTTACCAACTCGAGACCTAGACAGATCACCTCTAATATTCCTGCAGTGGTTAAAATTACCCAAAATGTTCCACAGAACTATCTAGTGCTTCCCAGGGAACCATAAGATGTCTAGGTAAATGCAGTTTAAATAAAGGCAATTAAAATTTCTTGCCACTCTTTTGCTTACCTCCTGGACTGAACAGGGCCATAATTGATAATTCTTGTGTAAATTTTCTTCTACTGATCCATTTGTTAGTATTCGCCTTAAAGATAGACAATTTAGTTCTTTGCTTGACCTGTTGTAGTAACTTGTTGCATAGGTTGGAAACATACTGTGTTAGGAACCCATCCCTCCAGTGAGCTTTTATTCTTTGTTAATCTCAGTTTAGGAGAAGTTTGCAGACTCACTGTTTTAACAAAGAAATAGGAGGTCAAATAAAACAGGATCTTTTATGCCTCAAACATCTATTCTCCATAGTTTTATAATGAAGTTGAACTCTATTCAAAGTCAAACTATGAATGCATACTTCAAACAAATGCTTGTATCTTTACAACAATTTGTGCTCCTGAAAAAGTATAAACAGCACTGTTGTTCATTATATGCTCCCTAAATAATAATGCTATTTGTTATTAAAAATTCTTATCCAGATTATTTTGATGTAAGATGTTGCCAACAACTTATAACATGCCCTTAACTTTACTATCTGGATCCAAACTGTCAAAAACATTTGTTTCATTAGGTTATGAACTTTCATATGATGTTCCATAACTCATGTTTTGAAATATGCAAAGAAACAGGTAAATTTCAGACTCTCCTTAGTGCAATTTATTAAGTCATTTGTAATATCTAATCAACCATTCAATTCACTGAGTTATCATCAGTGATAGTAGAGTCTGTCACTGTGTATGCCTTTATTTTACATCTTTAAAAAATTTATTTCAATTTTAGAAATGGATTGAACACAGAAATATTGCATATATTTCTAGCCTGTAAATACAATTTCTAGTATATCTACTTTTATGGTGATGTACTTGTGATCTTTTCAGCCTGAAATTCGTCATTGCTGCTCTGTTCAGTAGGTAAACATTTTAAACACTTCTGTAAAGAAAAATTACAGCTCATGCTATGATATGGAATATTTTTTGGCTCATTGATCTAGGGACATAATTCACACATTGGGTGTGAGAGGTCTCAGGTTCAAATTCCAAATGAGCCCATTAGCTTTTACTGACTTGTTGGTCCAGGACATAATTATCACTTTGGGCATGAGTCGTCTAAGGAATATAGATTTGAGATAGCCAAAGCAAATTAACCTGATATTCACAGTTGTTACACAAATGCAGTAGGAATATCCATGACAAACTGTTTCTTAGAAAGCATTCCCAAATCATTACGGCCTAAGGGCACCACCAATATTCATGGAAATCCTAATCGCAATCTTACCATTTCAACCTCATGCATCAGCTCAGCCCACCTAAAGCCTCTAACCCCATGCCAAGTAACCGTACAGCCTAACCAAGATAATACCAAATTCTTTCCATCCATTCTAACTGCAGCCCTTCTCTCTGCCCAATGAATATAGGAATAACCTAAGATGACAATCTGATTTCCTAAAAGAGGAAAAAAAAAAGAAATATTAATGCAATGCAATTCCTTATTTAATATAACATAAAAATACATTAGAAGACCACCTCCCTACTCTTCTAATAACCTCAATGGATCTGCTTCCCTTGGCAAATCTGAGCCCTAACAATAGGGAAGGAATGAACTGCAAACCTCTCATCTGGAAAACCCATGCAACAGAAAGCCCTCCTTATGACTTGTACAAATTGGGCACTTGTTGTCCACCTACCATCTGCCAAACAAAAAAAAAACAAATCATATGGACCCCGACGTGAGTCTGCAATAACTCCTTAGCCCAACCTACTGGACAAAGTCCGACAATCCTATATTACCTGAGCACCATCGATGCACCTTTTCCTAACTGATCCATTTTAGACCTACACAACCCAATGTGCATTGTCCCAGAACATATCACTAAATCCCTACAAACTAACATTCCTACCAACTCAGACACTCGAAATGCACCAAAATATAACCACACACACAAAGAGGTCCACACAACATAATCCACTATATCCTCTTTCAAATCACTCTAAAAGGTTATTATTTTTTTTTTACTTTTAGCTTTACAGTGAGTGCTCTTGAGGTTATCCTCTTTCAATAAAGCCAAACCCTTCAATAAAACTTTCAAAATCTGCCTCGTCAATGGCCATTGCATATTGCTGTGTTCTCCATCCACTCTTCCTCATCCTCTCAACATATGCTCAACCATCCAAGATTTCTTAAAACAGGGCAACCTGGTCATCTGCACAAATATAATAATTGCTGCCAATCCACTTTGACCATTTGCTAAGCCTTACATGGCCCCCGATTTCGAGCCAAGTAATGAAACAGTAGCACCTCCGACCACACCCCTTCTTCCACTGGCAATTGTAAAACAAATTCATTGAACTCATAAAGAGCCCTCCCATATGCTTTCCTAGTAGACACTGCCCAAGATTGTTGGACCAGCCTCCTGGGCACCTCAACCCAAGATGCCACGCCTCATCTGGTAGCACTACCAGACAAGGTATATAGTATTATACAAATGCAAGAGTAAATGTTCCTCATATATGTACATACACCTTTAACTGTGCTTATTCCTATGCATTTAGTTTGAGTTGCTCTGATTAGACAATACTGTATGATGTCACACCTAAAGTCATTATATAAACACCTGTTAATTTCATTTGCTTTATCTGATGAAGTCTATATGTATAAGTGGATGAAAGTGCTTATCATTTTAATTTGAGTTTTAACAAATTGTGTTTAAGATTCTGGAGGTGTCCCATGTTTATCCTGTTGCCAGGAGTTATATTTGATGGTGTCTTCATTCCTGTTTTTAAATTAGTTTTAAAAATTCAGAGCTTGTAGTCTTTGTCTGCAGCACCAGCTCCACTGCCATGTTATCTTAATGAAAGACTACCTTCTTCCCAGTAGCTTGTCCTTACAGACCACCAGTGCTGCCCATATTAACATCAGCTCTTAAAAGGCACTTTCCCTTTTCCACTCCTCCTTCCAATGTAATGGCCAATGAGCTGCAAACCATTGTCCCCCAAAATATGCTCCCATTCCCATATCCCCACTGCATCCGTGAACAACTGCAGGTCATCTTGACCAACCCAGGCTGTCTGCCAAAAGAAAATCCCATTGAACTGTTCCAAAAATGATAACCAAAGAACCAAATTCACCCATACCAACTTGTTAGCCATAACCCATTGGTGTTTGGTTTTCCTCCCATTTAACAAAAAGGCCACTGAACTACAGAATGTATGCCCTGGATGCACTGACCAACATGCAAAGTTGAAAAGTCCTAACAATTCCATAACCATCTGAATTGGTACCTTATCCTGACCCTTGACTCACCCAATCTTAGCCTTCAACCTGTCTGTCTTATCCATAGGCAAGCAAAACAATCCCCAATCTGCATCCACTAATAAACCCAAAATATCCAAGGCTTTAGCTGGGCCTTCAAACTTATGTCATCACAATGGGATCCCCAACTCATCACACATCCCCAGAAATTCTTGCAACCCCTCCTGTACTCCCTCCAAGCCTTCCTCAACTAATAAAAAGTCATCTAAGTAATGTACTGCCTTCTGCGTACCCACTTCTTGCTGCCATATCCAATGCAAACCCATTCTAAACTTCTCAAAGGGTGCACATGCTACCACACAGCCCATAGGCATAGCTTTGTCAAAATAATATTTGCTTCCTACTACAGAGCCTAACAGCAGCCAATTCCTCTGTCTGACTGGCAGCAGATGAAAAGCAGATTCAACATCCACTTTCACTACCCATGGATGCTGGAAACCCTGAATAGCCTTCACTGCATCATCCAAAGATGCATCATTAACCTTAGCATCGTCAACTGGAGTAAAACTGTTAACAGAGCTCCCCTCTAGATACAAGTGGTGAATTAACCTGAACTCACCAACCATCTTTTTTAGTACCAGACCCAATGGAGAAACCTTAAAGTCACAAATGGGGTCTGTCAAAAGGCACCAACAACCTACTCGCCTGACGCTCCTCCACCAAACTCAATAAGATGTCCTGCTTACCCAGTACTGATGACAAATTCCTGCAAATCACCCCATCTCCCACCACCCTGGATTTAATAGAAAACCCCCATAAAAAACCCTCTGTCTCCTACTTTAATAGAAGAATTAGGAAAACATTGAAACATGGACCACAAAACTTCCACCTTAATGGGAGGAATGTGACCCCCCCTCCCCTGACCCCACTGGAAGGTCATTCCACCCCATAACCCTCAAAAATTCCTTCTGCCCCTACAGCTCTGAAACCCTTGGTAGGAAAGAAAACCACCATCTACTGAGTTCACAGTCATAGAGTTAAACTCCCTCTGCCTACATTGCACAGCTGGATGACTCCCCTCACACCTTGAGCAGACATGCAAGAACTTGCACCCAACCCACAAACAACTTCCTGCATTAAACGTCGAATGCACACATCTCTCTTGTCCCACCTTTCCTCCTAAAAAACCCCACCCATAATTATCCATCATCATAACCAACCATATATCTGGCTGCCACACCTCCCAGCAAAAAGAGTGAGCCACTGCTTTCCATTTCTGAAACCTCTGATTATACCACAGCTAGGCATTCCCAGGATGTAAATGATGTGCCTCCTGAATCATGAGAAAGTAGCCCAACACCTTCTCCAACAAGACTGCTATGTAATAAACAAAACTGAATACCCAGTTAACCCATGTCCTAGGGGGTATCCTACATACCCTGTTCCTACCCAATGCCACTAAGGCAGCCAGTAAATCTTTGCTGTTGGCTGACTCTGATTCCACCAGACACTGTATCCCTTCTCATCAATTAATTCAAAAACATCTTTATATTCACTTTTCCAGATCTTCTCCTTAACTGAAGAAGGAATGTGTGGAGTCTTGACCCAAAGCCTGCATCATTAACCAATTGCCTGGCTGTAAGCCAAAATGAGAACCTACTTCTGAACCCAATCCCAAGGTGCTGATGGACCCTACACTGCCCTCCATAACTGCTTCCCTCTCACCTTCCCCGCAATTTCTCAGTGCCTCATATGCTCCATTAAAACCCTGACCAAACTCGCCCCCTACTGACTCCCTGTCATCTCCAAGCATCCCCACATTCCTCATATTTGCCATGCCCAACAAAATGCCCAATGTAAGATTGTTACCTGATACTCTGTCCTGATGTCCTCCAGGCACTGATGAACCAGCTGGAGCCACCTCTGTTGACACCCACTGTTTCTTGGCATGAGTCCCTGACCTAGTCCTTGGTGCTGAGCAACACCTCTTTTGGCTGGGTTCCCCTTCTGGTTCCACCATCATGGAGTCTATATTGGGCAACTAGTTCTTCTGATGCGACCCTATCACCTCCCACTGCTGATGAAGACACTGCATTCTGGTCATCTGGAAGAGAAAGATAAAAAAAGCACACCATTAACAGCAGTAATTGCACAAGATTGCACAAGTGACCATAATCTCTACTAAAAAGAACCAAGACCCCAGAGACCCACTGTTCACGAACATTGAATTTTTCTTTTTTTCTTTCTTTTTTTTTTTTTTTGCTGATCGGAGAAACGAGACCCTAAGTGACCGCATACATTATACTGCTGAATTCACAAGCATTTGATGCAAAAGGGCTATTTCAGTGAATAGTAATGTAAACTCTTGAATAGCCAACAACGTCTGAGGCAGCACAGTCTAATGTAGACCTGGGATGAACCTATGCCTGCAGATGAATATCATAAATGTATTTATTTATTTTATTTATTTATTTTTTATTATAATGTGTAAAATGAAATCCTGCTATCACCGCAACAAGCCCTCCTTATCAGTAAATAACCCCCCTGTCTGAACCTCACTAAGGCCCTACACTACCCCTTCCTTCCCCTAATGGTTAACTTCTTCATGGAGCATGCCCAGACTGCCAGCAGTGCAAATCTTCCATAAAAAAACATGAAAGCAGGAGAGCACCATACTCCCAGTCCACAAGCACAACCATACTTCTCAAACTCTCAGAATAAAAGCTGGGATTAAAAGCTGGACAATGGCACAGATAATTGGCTGGGGGTACAAAAAACCTAAAATATGAATAATTTTTTAAAATTTTGCTCATACAAACTTAAACAAAGATATAATAACAGGCTTTACATTAGCATGACTTTCTGCTGGATATGAAGTTTGAAAAGCAAATGTATGCCATTATGTTCTGACGTCATACTGCAATGATTTGCCAGAAAATCACAATTTATAAGAAACACCTGATAATATGAGGAAGAAATTTGGACATAGTGCAAAATCTGTACAGTTGAAAGGTATGAAATGTCACCACCTAGAGGCATGCACCACCAAAAATCCAAGGTATGTTTGCCCACACCTCCATGACCACCACAGTATACATGCCATCAAATCCATCAAGCCACCATCCATCCATACACTCCAACTGTCACAAACAACATGCTCCTGGAGTACACTCAAAGGGTCTGCCACTATCCACTGTCAATCTAAAACCCCATGCCAACTGGCAGGGAGACAGTCCAACTCCACAAAGAGCCCAGTGCAAACACAAAACCACATCACATACCTCCAGTCCGACGTAGTAAGCACAAGAACAAACAGCAACCACAACCAGCTGCTAGGCTCAAAGCCACCCCAAAGACCATCCCATCAAAGTCAACCTTTGAAAACCCAACTAATGGCCCACCAATGAAAACTGAATGCACTAACCTGCGTCATCCCTGTCACACTGTAGATGGAGGAATCCCAGTTGCAAAAGGAAGCAGCTGCCAGTGCTAACTACAACATCACCAAAACTGAAATTAAACCATCCTCCCCACCCTCAATCACAACCTCCTTATACGACCAATACATTATGAACATGTAAACAAATAAAAAAAAAAAAAAACGAGACCATAAACAAAATACTACCCTTACTAACCTGAACCAAAGAACCAAACAACTACTAGCCAAAGCCTACCTGTCCACTGGTCATCCTGGACGTAAGGTGGCTTCACAATCTTACACCAAAATGTGACCCTATTTCCCCTACTGTAGTAATAGAACAATGACGCCCCACCCTATCCTTACCTCACTTTCCTAAACTCCCCATACCAATTAACCAATTACAATCCACCACCTAGCTGACCTAACAACATACTATACATAACCTTCATCCTCTTTATACATTCAACCCCCCCCCGCCCCACATTTTACCTATTCTAATCCCTCTAAAAATGGTCTTGGACAAATTGGTTTGTCCCAAATCTCATATGCCACCAAACAAAGTTATTTTCCCCAGTGATCCCTTCAGTAGTCTGATCATGTATGCACAAGCACTAAATTGCACTGAATTACATTTTTTCCCTAGCAATCCCTTCAGTCGTTTGATCATGTATACACAAGCACTAAATGACAATAAAACAAACATTTCTTGAAGTGAAGTCAATAACTGTATCTCCTTTTAAACAGTTTTATAGTAATTTTTTATTTTTTACCTCTTCTGGTCAGAATTTGCCCTGTAGCCCGAGAATTTCCATGTATATTTGTGCTTACTCTTGTAAGTTCAGGGTCCTTTATGCATTCTGTATCCAAACAAGGCCCTTTTATGTTTATTTCTATGAATCATCATAATTCTCCAATATGTATTTGCCTGGTAACAGTTCTCCTCATATCACTTACACCTTCAGTACTTTACGTATTTGCTGTAGGGAGGAGTGTTTAACAAAATGCTGCTGTATTTCCATAGTCAGCATGGAAGACCACAGCTGACCTCTTCGCAGATTAATGTTATGCTCAAATGGAGGGTAGGACTATGAATACCATCCATAGTATTAGGACTAAGTATACCTTGCCAGTACCTAACCTCAGGCTGTACCCACTTTCCTAAGGAATGTTAGACCAGTCACCTCTGGTGTAAATTTGTGGAGATCTATCCAACCATTCATCTTTGTACTGAATGATGCTAATGAATCAAACAGTTTAATTGGTAGGGGACACCTGCTCTTTATGTGGGGTTGGTGCTGTGTGACAAACCTGTCTCTCCATTGTGTTTTATCTGTTGGTGAAGATTTAGATCTCTGTTTTTAGTGCTAGAGGATGCATTAGATATAGTGCAATACTGATGATCAAGGACAACTGGATCTCCAATGGTATGGTGAGCTATGCATAGGTCTCCCATCAAAAGTCTGTATAATACTGAACAAAAAGGCAGTTTTGTATGGCCACTCCTATTAGCTAAGGTTCTTTAGGTCTGTGATCTTCTTGGTTAAGCACCTCACTGGTCTTTTTAGTTGCTTGATTTATCTAGTGAAGTACATCCTGAAGGGGGATTGTACTTAATAACTGGCCGTATAAAGGCTAATATAAAGGAACAATGACGTCTTTAGATCTAGATGATATTGCCTTGGTGATTAGTTGTGTAAGAAGAACAACTGCTATTATCACATGACAGTCAAAAGATAGAGGGTTGTTGACCCGATAACAAGATCCCTAGTTACGTTTTCTTGCAGTTATAGTATATTGGCAATAAAATAAGCTGATAGAAGATGATATCAAATGTGAAATTAATGTTCTTTTTATCATTTAATTTTAGCCAATTTTCAGTACACCAAGAGCTTATGAAGGAGAAGTCTTGCTTCTATGTTCATGTATTAAATGGGGACTTTAAAATAGCTACCAATGTGCAATCATTTGCAAACTTACTAAACCAGAGGTCTTGTCTCCTTCGAATCCTGCCTGGAACAAAAAATGTAAATGTCTGGAGGGTGGATTCCTAGTGCTGAGCCCTGAGGGACACCACTGACCATCTCCATACTTTCTAATGAGGTATCTGTGACTCATACAGTATGGTTTCTGTCTTTTACTCACTTTGCTATCCATCTTACCACACAGGATCTATTTATAAATAACTTAGCTTTTGTATGATGTTAGTACGGATATGGGTATGGAGTTGAATGCATTGATCAGGTCGAAATATGTTGTGTGCATTATATGGCTGATGTCTACTGCCTGAGTAGCCCTCTTTGAAGACATTAACCAGAATTATGCATTAGGATCTTCCTTTAACAAAGCCAAACTGCTGAGGTCAAGTCTAACAAGGTGTTTGATATCACAGTTTATGAGGTCAATTATAATACATTCCATGGTCTTGCAAATGAGGCTTGTCAGGCTAGTAGGGCTATAAATCCTAGGGTCAAGTGTTATGACCATCCCTTATGTGAGGGCATAACAACTGCAGTGCACCACTAGTCATGGACAAAACCTGTAGCTATGCTTAGGTTAAACAGTTTGTGGTGATAGTCATCAAGGGTTTGCCAGACAATACCTTTTAAACATTCAAGTATATTAACATGCCCCTGGAGGATCTATTTTTGGAATTATTCAGTGCTTTCAGTGTATATTTCTAAGAGGTAAAAGGAAGGCAAGAGATGCCATGATTTGTGGACTATGGCTAGTAGTCTCAGGTGTGAAGTTAGTACTGAATTTGCATCCAAGTGCACTGACAATGTCAGTTGGCTTTCAGTGAGAGATGCCATCTTGAACAAGTTCAGAGCAATGTAGGAGTATGATAATGTTGTTCCTAACATAGTTAAAGAAGGATTTATAATTACATTTAACTACTGATAAGAATGTAAGCTTCTGGCTAGCTGGTGATTTTCAATTTTAGGTGAGACTATTGTCCTTTATTCTGCCAGTTAGCACAGAAGATTAAAGTTATTAGTTTTTAATGAACTGCATCCTGTAATACAAGGTTTGACTCTCTCAGCCTTCATTTACCACCTGTGTGACTCTGACCAAGTCATTTAACCAAACAATGCTCTGGGGCAATTAAAAAACTGGACCTCTCTATGACCTCCACATTCTTAGCAACCACTTATGAACCTATGAAATCATTCAGAAATAGATATTTACTTTAAATGTGGCATGAATTTCGCACATGCTCGTTTGCGGTTTTCTAACTCCTCCCAACACCTTTTTCTATCACTCACGTTTTGTTTAATATAGTCTCCCATATCTACAGTGTAATATGAGCAAAGAAAAGGTTTTCATCAGTCAAACAAGGCTCTCCTAGGGAAGAAGTCAACAATGAAATTAAACAACTTACCTGACTTTGTTACTGAATTATGAAATGGCGACAATAGTAAAGACAATTAATAATGTTGTCTTTAAAGATATTTCTTGTCTCTAATGATATGGTAGCTGTATTATGAAGAGTAGCATTACAAAATGCACTTTAAAGGATACGACAAATAACACAATAGAGTCACTGGATCCCACAACATTCAATGTGAAGTGTTAAACATCATTCTGGAATATTCCAGGTGGTATTTAATCTAATTTTGCCAACAATTTTTTTTTTGTTGTTTTATTACATTTTATTATTGTTGCACTGCCCCCATGCTGGCCAATAATCAAGGAGCCTGAATCATCACCGCTGACACTGGAGAGGGACATTCACTTGGAACACAAATGGATACATTCAGTATTTCCAGATGCAGACCTCCTGTATCAACTACAATTTCCCTAAATAGCACCCAGGGAACACACTCAGTCTGGGGACTGGTTCTTCTCTATATCTGTGCAGACCCTCAGTAAGAATCCCCACTGGCATAGCTTGGAGTTGAGTCCTTAGCTGGAACTCCAAGCTAAACCCTCCCACACCCTCTCTATGAAACCAGTACTTTGATATACACACTCATTGAGATTTGATTTTCACACACACATGTGCACACACCTGGGAAAGGCTGGCACAGATTTACCTTCTGTGCCCCTTCCTGTCCTGACTATAAGGTAGTTATCACTGTGACCAGAAACCCTGCCAGATTCTTTAGGCTCTTACAAGGATTCCCAATTACACCAAGTGAAATTAATATCAATAAAAATGGTAATGTTGACCAAACAGCAAGGCTTTCAGGAGTGGCTAGAGTTATCACCAAATAAATCTATGCAAATACTCTCAAAGCTTAAATATTTTCTAAAAAGGACCAACCATAAAGAAAAGTTAATATATCTTTAATAATAAATAATACAAGAACAAGAAAATACTAAATATCTATTCACAGTAAACACCAGAGTTTCAATCATAGGGAATATTAAAAATAACACTCATGGAAATGTTTACACATTTACAGAAAAACAGTATTTAGCTAGTCTCACTATTCTTGATTGACTAAAAGAATTATTCTTCCTACTTACTGAACAGAGCAAGGCAAGATGGGTGAGTGGCCCTTGTTGTCAGATCTAAGACAGAATAGAAAATGCTGATGAGACTTCAGTCTCCTCTAATATTAAAACATTATTACTGTGAAATGACATCACACACATCTAATCATTTGACTCTGTTTCCCACACTATCCCCCATTACTAAAAGCTACCAGGGTTTAGCATCTATGTGCTACAATACACAGAGCTTTGCTCATATGTGATGCAGCTTCTGGAAGTCATAAAACCATAAAACAATTTCACTCTTCCTACAGGAGCTACTAAACTATTCTCTAGTACAGACATTGTTTCTGTGCCTCCCTTCAAAACTGTGGGATAACATCTTTATGGCTTAACCCATAAAGTAATTTAATTTCTGATATATTTTGCAAAATCAGGTGGATTATGATTAACCTCTTCACTTCCAGTATATGCAGTTACAATGTATACTTTTAAACAGCTACAATAATGCATGTACATCTCTTTTCCTTCCAGCAGAACACACTGTTGATATATTTTAACACAAGCAAACTTCACAAATACATTTTCAGCACAAACATCTGTATGAATCAGTTTGATATACAAATGATATACAATTATTTACAAAACTCCATCTACCTGTGCTGGCATATGCTACAAATCCACTGCCCTATTTTTCCTGGCATGGCTGACAGAACCTCCTGTCATCACAATTGTTATTAAGTAATACATAACAAAGAGAAACATCATATTAAAAATTCATTTTTTACTGCCAATATATACACATTATTCTTTTACATCATTAACAATCCTACCTAGATAGCCCTTGTTTACAAACATATACAGGTTCAGTGAATTGCAGAAGATCACACAGTAGGCAAATAAAAGCAGAGGGAATCAAACTCCAGGGCTCAGGAAGCATTTTATTAATGGTCTGTAACCTTAAACCTCTATGCTAACTGCCAGGCTATATATGTGTATCTATCTATCTATCTATCTATCTATCTATCTATCTATCTATCTATCTATCTATCTATCTACATTGGTTTATTCACTTTAGTCAAGTAATCCATGGATTTGTCTCAGAAACATCATCTGAAAAAGCATGATAAACCAAACAATGGCATGTTATCACACAAATGACCTCAGTGCATGCAGTTATTCAAACAAAAATAAAAACTAATACCAATACCCCTCATGCTGCACCTCCTACTTCTGTGCTAATTCTATATACTAACTCTGAGATTGTGCATTCCTCTTGGAAAGGGAAGATTCCCCTACCCAGGGAATATTGATTTTGTACACTTGTCAACAATATAGTTAGTTGATGAAATGTGGTAAATTAAACAGATGTTGACATAATAGCAATTATACCAAATTCAGGACTACAGTCTATGTTCCTTCCATACTTTCAGGTATACCCAAAAATGAAGATTTTTTTCTCCTTCTGCTGCCCTTTGCATCTATCTCCCATGCTTCAGTAAGGTATATATTTTTTTCTTTTTGCCAGGCTCTGCTCCATACAGCTAATTATCAGCTAACCAAGGATCTCTAGCTAACCAAGGACCTCTTCTCA
The DNA here is from genome assembly GCF_019279795.1 of Protopterus annectens. Lineage (NCBI taxonomy): Eukaryota > Metazoa > Chordata > Ceratodontiformes > Protopteridae > Protopterus > Protopterus annectens. The sequence continues at coordinate 307,688,124 of NC_056734.1, forward strand.
TCCACCAAGTCTACCAAACCACCAGTTGCTCCTATGGACTATATACAATCCAAGTATGGATCCTATTAAGAGATCAAGGCACCAAGAGCAATGCGATGCTATGCAGTATTTTTCTTTAATTCTCCACGCCTTACACACACAATAATCACCCTAGGGTTGGTATATACAATGGGCATTAGCAATGCTTGTCTCCTCATGTCTGTAAGAGCCATGACATCCACAGAATAACTTACCTACCAAAAGCAGCATTATGTACTGCTGTCTCTAAGGTCTCCATTAGGGAGATGGACATAAGAGTGTGCCTCTTGTGTGCATGCCTCACACCTTCCCCTTAGAGTTACCATGATCATCTTCTCTGACTGTGCCATCAAATGTTTGAGCTGATATTTTAACTTGCATCTTGTGTTTTGTAATCTCAGCTTTACCCTGTACTCCACCAGCACTGGCTTTTAAGGTCCATTAAGGTCCAGTCTTCATACCAGCAAGCACTGCTATTCTGTGACACATATCCACTAGTATTGTATCCACCTCTACTAACTGATTGAAGTGCATGATGTGTATTTTTTTTCTATAGCTATCATTTTGACAGAAAGCATTTCCATATATTCTAAGAAATTTGTGTAATCTGTTGCAAGCTTTGCCTAATTAACTGAAACTGTGATTTATCATTTCTGGAAGTAATGTGCTGTGCTGCCCTAGGTTTTTTAACCAGAGTGAGACACTTGCTTTGAGTCAGTCTGATATGCTTGCACTCTACATGGAAACAAATAACCAGAAGCAGCAGTCTTTTGTCTGCTCGTGAAAGTAAACAAAATTAGAGTGAAAAAATTTAATTATTCTGATTAAACATAAAATAATCATGCATCTCATTGAATCATTTAGTACTGACTAAACATAACCAAAGCTATATATCCACAAACATTAGCATTAAACTGTAAGAAGCTCATAAGTGGCCTATCATTTTAACTGATCTTTTTATAGTCCTTTATACATTCTTACAACTACAGATTAAAAATTTCTCATAACTGAGAAAAAAAAAAACAACCACAACATATCCTTCATAAAAAATATCTTATTTAAAGCTATCTTCAATGCGAAAACTGTACGGTTACTCTACCTCAATGAATTGAACGAGAGATAGTAACCTAAACAGAGAAAAAAGGATAAATAAAAAATGAGAGATCTGATTTGTATAATAAATAAAATAATATCTGCTGCAAGAAGAAGAAACTTATTTTAGGTCCTCTGGTTAATCTAGCCACCAGTAAACATGTTCCATAAGTCTACAGTGAACATGATTTAATGTATCATGCAGCAAGTGTATAAATACATATAGAGGGAAAGAGGCAGTTCATCCAGGTCAGTCTTGAAAAGAATACTTGTTTCCAGAAGAATGACCCTGTTAACAAATAAAATAATAAAAATGGGCTGCATGTGTTTACGACTAGTGCACTCACTTTGCAAACTAAATAACGTTATTTGTTATATGGAGTCATTTCCACCTCATATCAAAATAAAAATCATGCTGTATATTACATGTTGTTTCTTCCCTCTCACCTCAAAAACTAAATCACACTGCTTACTATAAAGTGTTTCTGCCTTCCTACCTTATGAAATAAATCATACAGTAGGGCCTCCTTATGCTTCCTACTACATTCAGAAGCAGTGGTGTACTAAATCATTTGGCCACACCCTGCTTTAATAAGCTTTAAAGAGACCAACCAGAGCAACTAATGAACTTACTAGTTATACAGTTTTGCAGTATGATCTGAATTTCCCCAAAAGTCATTTAATAAATGCATAACTGAAAAACTGTGTGCAGTGCATTCATATGCACTTCACACAAGCTGGTACATCTAAAAAAAAAAAAAAATTACTCAAGAAACTTTAAACAGCCACTGAAACATGGTTTTGTAACTCACAACTCATGCTCATCCCCCCAAAAAAAATGCTTTTCACCCAAATTCATTGTGATTCCAAGACATGTTAAACTAAACGCTGAACTGAATAATACACATTAATAATTGCTAAAATGTACTGAAAACATTTCATTGAAGTATCAAAAATGAAAAAAGTTAACGTAAGTCTTCAAAATTCCTTAGAAATCTTTTCTACCAACATTCAGAAACATTTTTAACATGGATTGCTTTTGTCTATTCGAACATCTTCAGGTTTGTGGCTCAAGTGGGGAAAGCAACTAAAAATTAACAATTAAATATTAAATAACACTATATAACACTACATTTTGCTGGGCTAAAAACAACTAAAGACCACTTACCCAAAGAGAAGTTTCCTGAGATGGCAACACTGAAGCTTTGTGTTACAGAACAACCACATTATTGAAGCTGTTTACAGGGTAAGTATGTGCTTTGCTAACATGGGTAAATTTTCCCTTTTCCCCACTGTAGTGCGATCTCAGTGTTAGTATATTTAGTTGGGGGTTGGGGTCTAGCCTTCCTAGATAGAAAAGTCGAGTCTTCATCCAAAATGCCTACAAGACAAGGTCTTTCTGATTATTATGGCCCAATTCTTCTTGATAATATTCTTGATACAATGAAAATCCACAGTACATCTCAATATGCAGCTGTCTTGATATATTGTCCACATATTTCTTAAAAATTCTTCCAGTGGGGTGGTTTAGCATGTGCATTGGTATTTTTAAGCTTGATGATTGGTTCAAAAATGTTTCTTAACATTTGGTTCTAGTACCCCCCTGACTAAGAAATCATTTTCCAAATTGTTAAGGTAGCTCATAAAATGTTCCATCTTTATGTTTATTCTAGCTAACCCTTATCCCTGGGATTTAACCATATTATATTTTGTCTTGTTGGGATGCAGACTTTTACTGTGGAGTAAGAGGTTCACTCTCATCGGTTTTCAGTAAAGATCAGTGGAAATTCTGCTGTTGTTAATGTCCTTGGAAATTAGCATGTTTAAGAACATGGTTAGGCTGGAGCTGGGAGTGGAGGTACCTGATAAACTTTTCTTGTTCTAAAGTGCCACCTTTTCATACAATAAAAATATTGTCAATGAAACCAAGGTAACATGAGACGTGCTGCATGAAACTTCTGTTGCTGAAAACCAAATCCTGCTCTCACTTGCCCAGGGGTATGTTGGCTAAGCTGGGAGCCACTGCCACCACCATAGCTCAGTCTTTTGCTTGTAATGTTTTCTAATGGAAGTAAATAAGTTAAAATCCAGTACCACATTAATGAGCTCACTTAACTTTTCTAGCTGTGCTTGTGTACCATTATGGTGTACTTTAAAAGAACCCACTGCTGCTCCTATGCAATAATTGTGAGGAAGCACAGTGTATAAAGACTCTACATCAATTATTAGCAATATGGTGTCAGCTTCAGCAATAATGTTTCTTATTTTTTCTCAAAGTCCATAGAATATTTTATATATGGTCTGTTCTTCTTGGCTAGGGTTTCAAAAGATAATCTAGGTATAGGGCTGTTGCTTCCATAAGGGATTCCCCCGCTTGCTACCACTGGCCTGTATGGTGGGTTATCTTTATTTTTATGAGATTTTAGTATTCCAAAAAAACTTTGGCAAATGGGGACATGGAGTCCATAAATAATCGTATAGATTGTCTAAAATCAGGCCTTCTTCATATAATGCCATATGGTTGATATTCCTGTCACCGTATGCTCTCTTTATTCCATCAAAAGTATAATTCTCATAAAAATTCATGTCATTCAGCATGTCTTTATTCTCAGACTGTAATTTGTAGTATCAGTCACAACTTTTCTCTCACCCTTGTGAGCCTTCATTGTGCACCTAGAGTTAATGCCCCAGTTCAATTAATGCTTTTCTATCTTCATGTGTGAGGTTAACGTATTTTTCTTTTGAGGTTTCTGTAGCAATTTTTTAATGTCTGTTTCACAATTTTCTTCAAATGCAGCTAGCATTTGGTGCAAGGGAGGGCAATAACTGCTGGGTCTCTTTATTGTCTCATCAAAGGCCTTCTTACAAATTCTTAGCCTTGCCATGGAATTGTATTTTTAAATTAAGTTTTCTTACATTACACTTGAAGTCTGTAATTACCTGGGTTGCATTACTTCTAAATTGAGTGCAAAGGTGAGCCCTTGAGAATGTAACCTTCTTTCATTGTCAGACAGTTCTTTTTAGGGGTCTATATCACATTGTCAGATGATGAAAAGAGCGAACAGTCTTTCATCGATCTGATAATGTCGAAAAGGAGAAAAAAGCGAAGTCACGGAAATAGTTTTTTTTCCAGGGAAAAAAATCAGTGGGCTGTCTTCAGGACTTTGCCGTTTCCTCCACAATGGTGCAATCTCTGATTTGATATATTTAAGTAGGGGAGGGTATAGGGGGCAAAGCCCCCCACTTGATTTTGTGTTTAAACTTTTTCTTTTCTTTCTTTTTTTTTTTTTCAGAGCAGCAATTTTTTTTTCCCTGGGAAAAAAAATTGCTGTTCTGTGTATTTGCTTTTTTGCTATTTCGATATTATTGGTTCGATTAAAGAGTGTTCAGTCATTTTATTGTGCGATAATATGATATAGATGCCTTTTTTGGAGTAGTTCCAAATTAGTGGATAAGGTAGTATTGTAGCTGCTTCCAGTGTCTGACCATGGGACTTGGTCTGTAGTTGTAATTGCCAAGGTATCTCATTTCTCTCACCACAGTCCTTTGTTTGGTTCTCCTGTTGCCTTCCTGGATGGAATTTGAAAGGCCTGAAGTTCCTCTTGTGCTATTTGAAACCTCTGTAGATTGTAATAGTATTCCACCCTGTGGATCTGGTACGAGGGACTCTGGTAAGAAGGATTGACCCTGGGACTTTGGCATTGGTTTTGGCACTGGTACTGGTGTTGATTTGGGTACTGGTATGGTAGTTGGTGTCTGTTTTGCTGAAAAAGTTCTTTCTGATGACGTGGGTCTTGGTAGTGATGCTGCTGCTATTTGTGGTAAATGAATTGTTGGTGATCTCAGTTGTCCTGTTGGTGCTGCTCTTCTTCTACTAGATCCATCTGGTAATTTTGCTCCATTCTCTGGCTCTTGTGTCTGTTCTGATCCAATTCTACCTGTTTCACACACAGTCTAAGAAGCCCAGTACGTCAATATATTGGGTCCAAAAACAAATAATGAGGAAACTTCTCTGTGTGGAAGATCTAAGATTCCCTAGAGTTCAGGCACCCAATGAAAACCATACTGTGAATATCTAAACTAATAACAAGTGGTAGAAATACTTTCTTTAAAACCTTCCAAAGTATAAATCAACTAATGAAAGTAAGAAAGCACAAACTGGTTCAAGTTGAATCTTTTTTATTAGAAACACTCAAACAAGTGATCCAAACAGTAGTTGAAAAAACAGAATAAAGTATAGAAATTTGCAACTTACCTACAGTTTCACTAAACCAGCTAACATTTCTCTAAATATTAAATCACTGTCATATAAGTTGTATCTGTTCTTAAACAATGTTTTCTCAATGTGTCTAATTTGAGCATACTGCTGAAGGGATTGGCTGGGGAAATGTTTCAATTTGGTGCTTGTTCATGCCTAGACAAGCTGCTAAATGAATTGGTGTGGATATGTTTCATTTTCGTACATACTAGTGAAGGAATCGCTTGAGGAACTGTATCATTTTGGTACTTGTGCATAATTGGACATACTATTGATGGATCGGCAGGGAACTGTTTCATTCTTGTGCATACTTGGTGAAACTACTCAAGTGATCTTTGAGGGGAATGTTTCATTTTGGTGTATATACATACTTGAATATACTATTGATGGGCTGGTGGTGAACTGTTTCATTTCTGTACTTGTGCATACTCGGTGAAAATACTGAAGCAATTGTTGGGGATAATGTTTCATTTTTGTATGTGTTCATACTTGGACATACTGCTGAAGGAATCAGTGAGGAGGTACATGTGCAAATTTGTACAAACTGCTGAATGGATTGGTGGGAACATGTTTCATGTTAGTGCTTGTGCAGGCTTGTTCACACTACTGAAGGAGTCAGGGGGCGAAATGTTTCATTTTGGTGCTTATGCATACTTGTACATAGTACTGAAGGGCTTGGTGGGGAAACATTTCATTTTGGCACTTTTGCATAACTGGACATACTGCTGAAGTGATCATTGGGAAATGTTTCATATTGACGCTAGTACATACTTTGGCACATCGTTGAAGGGGTTAGAGAGGAAATGTTTTATTGTTGTGCTTCTGCATACTTCTGAAGGATCATTGAGGGAAGTTTTCCATTTTGGTACTTATGCATGCTTGTACATACTACTGAAGGGCTTGCTGGGAAAATGTTTAATTTCGGCACTTGTGCATACTTGGCAGAAAAATTCACGAATCCTGAGCGCTCCACTATGAATGGCCAAACCACATAAACACATGTAGCGTAAAATAAAAATTATTTATTTTAAGTGTACAATCATAAAATCCACTTTTCGTCGAGAAAAATAACTCAACTTCTTCAGAAAACTGAATGACAACCATTTCTAAATGCAAGTGTCTTAAATAAATTTCAAGACAAGTCACATAGGATTATAATTAACTAATCAGTACTTAAAGTGATATTTAATCACTCATTTGTGTTTTTACCAAAACATTATTTAAACATAAAAAATTAAACATTAGTGTATACTGCTAAAGGAGTAGAGTCATCATGTGTAATAAATTATTGTTCAGTAAAGAGTACAGTAATGCTTGTTAACTTGCTGTGTTATACACTTTATCTCTGTGTGTATCTCATTTTAGTAACACTTTTTTTGCAAAAGGTGCTCTAATATTACCTTTAATGCTTCAAAACAAGACTCTTGCCAATCAGCCCTAATGGCTGTGCTTATAGTAGAATTTCATTCCAAGAAACAATATGTCAGCTGCTTAGAATATAATTAAACAAGTTGTCAGGCTGCCAAAGGATTAGCTATTTTGACAATAAAATTACTTCTGTAGTTTGGTAGCATTCCTGAAGTATTTTCTGCCTGAATTTTCATCTGCTGACATTTTAACACCTTGTAAGAGAAATTTGGTATGTTGTTAGATGTTTACTGGTATTAATGATTTAGTGCTGCAAGAAGTTAACAAGAATGTTTAAACAGAAGTTAAATGGTCTCAGCCAAGCTGAAATATTTCCCTCTCATCAGTTTTCTCTTCCTTTCATAGTAATAAATAGCACAGCATTTCAGCACTCACATGATGACAATGGAAGTGAAACGGATTTCACATTGAAGTGTTTAAAGGCCACACAGCTGTATCTTCCTTAGATAATACTCAGCAAAATTATTTTGTCCATCAGAGGCAAAATGGTTACTTAATAATTAATGATTTTATTTTTATTTTACACTGTATTGCTAAAAGTTTTATGGAATACCGGATAAGTTTATTTGTTTGTAAACTTTTTGCCTCTGTCTCTTTCATGCAATTCAAGTAAGTAATTTGATTAAGAAGCAACACATATTCCTTTAATCATTAAATGCAAGTTTAAAACACGTTTCTTTAATCACTGCAAGCTTAATTTCCTAAGATAATGTCTAATGGAAGCATAATACAAACAGAACACTGTACGCTAGAGTTCAAAATTAATTTGTACGAGCCCTACTTCTTAGTTCCAAGGGACGAAAATGGACACACCAAGCCAACTACCTTATTTGGGGTAAGCGCTAGGCATTATTACATATTATGCTATATCTCTGTATGCCTTGTTGGTTTCAATTATCCAAAGAGAACATTTCAAGAAATTTAGAACCAGAGTCAAATTTTGCTAATTATTTTTAAACATTCTATTAGATCCTTGGACCCAGCTGTATTCTGAGATTGAATGCCTTATGACCATTTTATCTATTGAGCCAGTTTAACATCAGTGCAAAACTTTTTGTCTGAACAGAATTAAATGATATACAAGACAGTTTGACCAACTTTTTGCAGTATAGCTCTTTTATAAAACATATATTTCTGTCAGATTGTTCACTGCATTCAGCAGTGGTGGTTGCATGGGAGAAATCTCCTTTCTCTAAATTGCAGTGACCTCTGACTTATAGTACTGTGTGTGTGGGGGTGGGGTGGGGGGCTTTTGCCACCTACAGATAAACACACTATGATTTTTTTTCATCTTATTTTTCTAAGTATTAATTATGATTTATTACATTTTGAAAGTAGTACATACACAGACAGTAAAGTAATACACAGGTCCTTACTGAATTTAGTCACTGCAGTGTAACCTTTGTTTTTCTCTTTATGCAGGTAATTCATCTGTCTCTCCCAGTCCTTTCAATGTGACGACAACACCACCATGTAAGTTCTGTTTTTGTTTGTTAATGTGCACTACTGCTTATTCACTGAAAGGTAAGAAATGAACATTTGTTTACCTTGTACATAGCACAGTACAAACAGACTTTTAATTTGTTTTAAAATGGTGTGCTCACATTTAAATTTAAATTAGATCTGCTGGATAAAGGAATGCAGATCAAAGCAGTACTGATTGTTTTCGTTATTTATTTATTTTTTTTGGCAGGGGGCTTGCCCATATCAGTTGAGTCCTAGCCGCTTGATAAAAAAAAAATAATAATATCTACTATGTTTATAGTTCTGTGTAACTTTGAATTTGTGACTTAGATCAAAGGGCAGTCAATTTAAACACATACCACTGATGAACATATAATACACAATTGTCTCTACAAACCATAAAGTTAATAAAATAACAGGTTTAGCATAAGCATGAATTTTCAGCAGGGTATGCAGCACATAGTGCACACTTCCCAACCCATCAGAGTAAGGAATCTCGACAAAGCCATAAGAGACAATCATCCCTACAAAGCCATAAAGTAGGTAGAATAACAGGTTCAGCATTAGCATGGATATTCTGAAGGGTACAAAGTAAAATACACAGCAAATATTTTTTTTTCACATATTCAATAAAGTTTAAATGTAGCTGCGCAGGTGTGCCTGTTGCTTAGCTACGCTTAGCCCAGCTGAAACAGCAGGATAAGTTAAAAAGTAATAGACATCTCACATATACATACGTGCAATAGTGTAGAGATTATAGCAATAACCCACGTCTGGGTGTGGGTAATGCTGGATTTACCCATGGTTGGCGTGGTTTGGTCCCGAGGGACCAAACAAAGCCAACCATGGGTAAATACAGCATTACCCACCAGAAGTGGTTATTGCTATTATCATGACATTATTTAAGAAAATAAACTATTACTTTTCTTAAATAATGGCATAGTATAATGCCTGTTTACTGCCCTTCCGCAGATGTCTGGCATCCGTGGCAGTTCTGATGTACTACGTGCCTGCACAGTACATCAGAGCTGTGAGCAAAGGAGAAAGCAAGATCTCCGTTGCTTTTTTATTTTAAGCTATGTTAAATGGGTTTAACATAGCGAGACAGTTTTAAAATAAGCAACGGAGATGTCCGTTGCTTATTTTAAAGCTGTCTTGCTATGTTAAACCCATTTAACATAGTGAAACAGTAAAAAAAGCAACGGAGATCTTGCTTTCTCCATTGCTTTTTTTTTTAAAACCTGTCTCGCTATGTTAAATGGGTTTAGCATAGCGTGACAGCTTTAAAATAAGCAACGGAGATCTCTGTTGCTTATTTTAAAGCTGTCTCGCTATGTTAAACCCATTTAACATAGCGAGACAGTGTTTTAAAAGTAGAGTTACGGGCGACCGGACCTATTTCCATTAGTATAACTCGATTTACAATGTGCACGCTGGCCAATCATCGTGCACGTTTTGGGGGGGGGGTCATGGTATAATAGAGCATATACCCTGCATGTAGTCATTCACAGTTCACGCCTCACCAACGTCATTTCCATTTTGTATGTGTAAACATTACAATTTTCATTTATTTGTATATTTATGTAGGAAGCAACTTATTTTTCTCAACCAGAGTAGTGTATTAAGCCCAGATGTGAGGTGTCAGTGTAATAAAGTAGTGAAACCCACGTATAAACAAGTGCCTCATACAGTAAAGTCACACAAGAATAAATTAATCACAGCACATTGGGAGATGTCAGGGAAGGTAAATCTATATTATGTAATGAATGATGAATCAATCCCATACAGGTGGCAGTCCCATCTAATAAAACATAAGCAATGCTAAGCATTGCACAGCTATGTTGACTGGGTGTAACCATTGTGTACATATGAATATTAAGGAATGAATAGCCCAGCTAAGTGGATTTGCCTGTTGGTAAGAAATGCTGAACCTACCCCATTAAGTACTGCCAATCTTAGCTAAGCAGGTTTGCCCGTAGCTTAGCTTAGCTCAGCATTTTCAAAACCGTTCAATCATGAGAAAGGGTGGGAAATCAGCCATATTTAAACCCTGCAGGCAGGAATACAGCTAATAACTGGTTGTAGCTCTCCACTGTAGGTAACATGGCAGGTGTCAGAGATGGCCTGCGCTTTCAGTCGCAATGCTGGGGCATACAGGATTCCAAGGTCATGGTAAGACTCCTGGTAAAAAAAAAAAAAAAAAAATATGATATGAGACTGCTGCAAGACCAGTAGCAGGTCTCCCAATATAAAGCAGAAGCCTGAGAAAGTCTCGCCCGTGATCTCACCAGTGCCACTGGTATTTCTCGGACTGGTGGGCAGGTCCAGAACCACTATGCCGACTTGAAACAGAGGAAGAGGGAGCTCTTGGAACAGTGGGTACAAGAAGCATGAGAACTTGGAGATGTCCCAGCAGTGTGTAAGTATTCATAGCAATAAATATTTACCAAAGTCCAGCCTGTGTTTACCAAAGTCCAGCCTGTACATGTGATGGATAGGTATGCATAAATGTTTCTCTATTTTCATTACAGCTCCAGCTGAGTGGGTTGTGAACCAGGAAGCACATGTCAGCAGGTTGTAAAGGCTGCATTGCAAGGCCGATGAGTAACAATCCTGCTTGTAGTAGTCATACCAAATAAATATAAAGGAATAAAATGTCACCTGGCAGTACAAAAAATGTGTATGGTTTGTACTGAATAAACCAGACAATATGACAGTAATAGTCCCATATAGGTCATATGTAAATAAAAGTGTAACTGCCTGGCAATAAAGTTCTAAATCCTGGACTGGTTGTGTTTACTCTGGTATTGAATGTTGTATTCACCAAGATCTGATATATGAATTGTAATGATGTGTTAACCACTGTTTCCCACACTGTGCTACATAAAAATATGTCTAGAATGTCTGTATAAGAATGATGAAATTACAAGGTGAGATTGTACAACCAAGAGAGACTTAGATAGAAAACATTAAAGAAAGAAATAGCAGTTTATCAATAGCTCACTTTAATGATATGCAAATCGTTGCAATTTTAGCAGACACAACCATGGTTTGAATCCTGGGAGTGGTAGTAAGCTGTATGCATAATTTTAACTAGGATTTTGGGAATATGTGTAAAAACAGTCAGGTAGTGTTAACAAACATTCCCCCCGCAGGTCTTCCAGGTAAGAGAACTGTAAGTGCCACAGGTCTTCCAGGTAAGAGAATGGTAACTGCCTGGCAATAAAGGTCTATATCCTAGACTGGTTTGGTGTTTACTGTGATATTGTATGGGCTGACATGTTGCTTTCACCAATATCTGATTTCTGAATAGTAATGTTGTGTTAACCACTGTTTCCCACAATGTGCTACATAAAAATATGTCTAGGAATGTCTGTATAAGAATGTTGTAATTACAAGGTCAGATTGTACAACCAAGTGAGACTTGGACAGAAAACACTAAAAGAAGAGACAGCAGTTTCTAAATAGGTCACGCTGATGAAACAATAAAACACAAATCGCTGTATTTTTAGCAGACACAGCCATGGTTCAAATCCTGGGAGTGGTAGTAAGCTGTATGGATAATTTTAACTAGTATTTTTGGAATATGTGTAAAAACAGTCAGGTAGTGTTAGCAAACATTTACCCACAGGTCTTCCAGTTAAGATAAGTAGAAAGTAGCTATAAGACGGTTGAGTTATACATTCTGTACAAACATACCACTGGTCAAACCAAGGCTACAGGGTATTGTAATAATACCTGTAGAGTAATGATTTTTTAGAGCAATGATCATTAAGGTTGTGAGTATTGCAAGGATATATAAGTTGATAACTGACATCCCCCCCACCATATCTGCAACAATAATCTAAACACACAAATCAATGAGGATGTTTTACACCAAATCTACTGTTGGGACATATGTTCTATTGTTCAACAAATATTGAAATGTTATGAATATACCTTCTTATAATAGTGAATACATTAAAGTTATGTGGGGGGCTATGCCCCAACCCCCACCCCCCATTACCACTCATTTAATATTCTCACTCCAGGGTTGCACTGCAGTGGGGAAGGGGCTATATTCCATTTTCGACCAAATGAACTTTGACCAAGTGAGCTATCAGTGAAGGGCAACGCCTGGTCTCATTTTCGAGTAAGTGTAATTTGACCAAATGTATTGAATCCATATATATATATATATATATATATATATATATATATATATATATATATATATATATGAATGTTGATGCATATCTTTCTCTCTCTCTCTAAAGATATGGGTTTCTATCACACCCCCCTAACTATATATACTAACTGCAGGATCGCACTACCGTGGGGAAAAGGACATATAGCATTTTTAGTGTTTTGAGTTTCAGACAAAAGAGTTTTCAGTGCTTTAAGCTTTCTATCTTATGGCGTCAGTGAAATGAGTTTCTATCAAATGAGCTTTCTATCATTCGAAAGGGACTCATACATATATATATATATATATATATATATATATATATATAATATGTGTGTGTGTATCATGTATATATTTGTCCACATAAATGCATCTCCATGCATATATGGACGTATATATAGACTACCTGACTGATTCTTCAAACTCCACAAGGAAAACAAATAAAATGTGAGCGCTTTTGTTAAACAAGTGTTAACTTCATCAGACAGCATTAAAATGTAAGACAACCATTTATAAACGTAAAGAAAACACTCTGATTGGGTAAGCAACGAGAAGCAGCTAGCTAAGCAACACTGAGATAGAACACTAATTAACCCCTTGATGTCTGTATTACAGTTAAAACTGTTACATCTTAAATACAACTAAAACTTGTGACTAAAAAATAAATTACTATTCTCATACTCTTGTCATGAATGGTTATAAATAGAATAAAATTAAAACCAAAGTCATTTTTAAAAAACTCATATTGCATATTCACATAATGCTAAAATGTTACCCAAAGCAAAATATATACAAAAGTGCTTGTGCTTAACAAATGTTTTAAGGTGTTTTGTCCCTTTCTGGGGCATTTAATTTCAATACAGGAGAGATGGACGTCCTGTCATTTTTCCCTGGCCATCTATCTGCCTGTAGTAAGATTTGCCACCTTAACTTCTTTAACTCTAACTGAAGTCCCCAAGGCTTTTTGTCACTGATGTCTACATGGTCTATTGCCATAAATGAGAAACTGTGGCCAGTGTTGTCTTGAATATGCCTTGCTAATGCATTGTTAACATTATTCTTTCTTATGGCATAGTTGTGTTCATAAATTCTGGAATTAAATTTCCTTTCTGTTTTGCCTACATAAAATGCTAGGTATTGGTCACATGTGGCCATGTAGACCACTGCCTTGGAGTGACAGTTATATTTACCGTTTACATAATGGTCTATACCATTCACTGTAAATTTGTTACCTGATTTCACCTTGTGGCACCAGTTACGAGTCACATTTGTACATCCCTACACGCCCTGTCTGGTGTAGTTAGAACCTTTCCTAAGAAGGTCTTCTAAGTTTGAGCTCCTTCTGTATGTGACTATAGGTCTTTCTCCTATTTGTGCCCTGATGTCCAAGTCATCCATTAAAATGTCCCAGTTCTTATAAAAAATGGACATCAAGTGGTGTGAGCTGGAGTTAAATGTAAGCACCATAGATCTACAAAAAGTCCTTTATTCCAACTCAGGTCTCGCCTCTTCAACTTTAGAGGGGCGGTTGTCTAGAATGTTTTACCCAACTATGGGCTTAAAATGCCCTACTCTTCTTTTACGTATCACTTCCTGCATAAGCTCATTAAGCAAGTCTGATGGATACTTCCTCCTCAAGAACATAGTTTTTAAGCTGTCTCATTCTAAAAGAAAATCTTCTCTGGAGATCATATGGAGCTCGAATTAAGTGCCCTTAAACTACTGACCTCTTTTGATGCTTGGGGTGGGAACTAGTGTAATGCAGGAATGAGTGTGAGTAGGTATCTTTCCTATGGACCCTAGTGGCATACTTTTCATTGTGTGTGTCTTTGTATAAGTGGACATCAAGGTAATTCATATGACCCAGGTTAATCATCCAAGTGAACTGCAGGAATGTAGTGGTGGTGTTAAGGTATCTCAAAAACTCCTCCAAATCAACCAGTGACCCATTCAATATCAAGCTATCATCTTGATATCTGTAATACAGTTTGACCTTAGAATAGTACTGAGACTGAAATACATAATTTCTTTCCCAATATGTCATTACCATGTTCATGAATGCCCCACCACACGCTGAACCCATTGCCACTCCTATAGCCTGCAAAAAGTTGTTGTTGTGGCTTTCGGCTTTACCCAGTTAGGGGTTGCCACAGCGGAACTTCGGTCCACTAATGATTGGCAGTAGATTTTTGTGTGCCGAGTTGCCGGCCCTGATGCACAACCTTCAACGAAGGTACACCCATTCATGCATGTCTCCACACAGAAGATGCTCAGGCTGAGAATCGAACAGGACAATGTCTTACTGTGAGGCGACAATGCTACCGCAGCACCCCCACTGCAGTATAGCTTGCAAAAAGTACCTGCCATTAAAGGAGAAGTAATTGTTTCTTAAAACAATTTCTATTAATTCCAAAATTAGATTAATTTTCTCCTGGTTAACTTTGTATAACAACAGTAGGTCACCCACCCAATCAAGACCAATTTCTTGTGGGATGACCGTGTACAGGTCTTTTACATCTATAGTGACCATGATGTTGCTTGTGTCATACCTAGTTTTGTTCACTTGTTCTAGAAAAGCCCAGGAGTCTTTACAAATTTGGCTTTCATTACGCAATATTTTCTTCAGCTCATGGTCTAAAAATTGGACACAAGCAGTGGTAATAGAGTGTCTTCCATCCACTAAGGGCCTCATAGGTGGATCTGAGAGGCTCTTGTGGATCTTGGGAATACCAAAGAACACTGGTATCCTTGGGCTTATGATGTTAAGATAATTATGTAAGGAAAGGTCAATTCTTTTTTCTAGAAATATGTCAATGAATTGGCTGTGGATTTTTCTATATGCAGCATTTAATTCATTAAGGGACACTTCCGTGTAATTTTCTGTGTCTAACATAGCCAACATTTTATCACTGTATGTGGAAGAGTCCATGATTACAACCCCTCCCCCTTTGTCAGGTTTCATAACCTTGATGTCATGTTCCTGCAGTTCCAATAAACAATCATGTTCACTTTGGTTCATGTTGTAAAGTGTTTGAGCTGGCCTGTGCTTGTTCTTATTTAAATTATACAGGTCTAGCTCACAAAACTTTTTCATACATTGCTACTTTTGGGTGCAAAGGAGGGTTGTAAGTAGAACTGATCTTAAAAATGATACCTTCACTGAAATTAGTTTGGGAGGTAGTACCATGTAGTAAGGTCAGATTCAACTTTCTTAAATAAAGTTTCAAATCCAGCATAGTGTCTACAACATTAAATCTCTTACCAGGTACAAAAGTCATTCCCTTAGATGATAAATCAGTTTAATTTATACATAAAGTAGAATAATTGTGTACTGAAAAGTATTTTTGGTGGTTGAAAACCACTGTGGAGATACTGTTTCTTGAACAGAGTTCACTGGTGTTGGGGTGCTTACATTAATGAAGGAGTCATTAACATGGTGTCCAGAAGACCCTAGTGGAGATGCTAAGCCCTCCAGTTCCTGTTCTTTGACCTCTTGCCATCAGTCACCTGAGCTGTGGATGAAGGCAAGGTGACACCTACAGCCTACATTGATCTTGTTAAATCCTTTGATAACATGCCTCACTCACTGATCTCAGCATCAACCCTTATATCACTAGGTGGGAATAGAGGCACAAACACAAAGATAAATTGGACATACTGCTGTCATACATGGAGACAGTTGCAGATGTCACTGGGTTTATTGTGACATCCTTTATGAGGAATATGACGTGGGTAATACCAATAGATGTGAGTATTTACTGACTGCAGTCCCCAGAGTCCACAACTGATTTACCAAGGACACCAACTGTCTGGTGAACACACAAAACATGACATGCAGACATGTGGCCAGTCTGTGGACAGTGTGCCAGTGGAGATGTATGTCAGAGACATATCACTGTGAGTCGTGACGTCACACACTAAATGCATGTCCACACAAACCCTGTCAATCTATCAGTCCACTATGTGTGTAACAGCACTGATGATATAGAATCTGTTCACAAATCTGGGGATATGTCCACATGTTGGTTGGCTGTCTCCACTTGTCATGTGCTGTGACATATTGCCACCCACTGTATGTGAATCTGTAGGCCACCACCTCTGTAATGTCCCTCACACAGGCAAGGAAATGGGGCAAGGCGGACATTAACAAATGTCCCATATGTGGGAACGAGCAGTAGTGTCCAGGCCCACAGCACAATACAATGTGGGCACCTACATAGTTGTATGGCCATAGCAATTCCTGACATCTGCACATCTGTACAGAGGACAGACAGAAAGTAGATAGCCAACAGATTATGCATTAGGATGACTATATTGAAAGATACACATCTGAAACTTAAAGATATGCCATTACTACATGACAGCAGTCTCCAATGACATGTCCAAAGAACATAGTAGGACATATCAGATCAATATCCAACAGGATATATATATATATATATATATATATATATATATATATATATATATATATATACATACATGCATACATACAGTTTAAACACCTCGAACAAGATACTCAGTACTCAGAGTCCAGCTTTGCATGGAGGGGTGTATGTTTCCAGTATTACAATCTGCAATTTACTCTTGAAAAAGAACTGTTAACAGTACTAACATAATGATACCATATGTGTTCAACTATTTCTGCCAACCAGAGCACTACAGCTGGTGTTACATGCAAGTGTGACTGCATATAACTTGGGATACTACCCATGTATGAAACAAATCCAAAGAGAATAGAGTGTGGTACTACCCATGTATATCTAGGTGCCCCATACAGTATACTCACAACCCTTGCTACTATAATGACAGCACATAGCAGCATATTATATACAGGGAATTAAGTACACTGATTAAAAATGTCATTATCCTGCTATTTCAACAGACTGGAATATGATCACTGGTTACCATGGCTAAGCTATGATTAGCAGGTGTAAGCATTGCTTAAATGTAAATGCTAAGCAGATTTGTGCACTGACAAGCACATATTTATTTAGCCTTATGTTAGCACCACTTACAGTTGCTCAAAGCTGCCTTAATCACTCTGCAACCAACAGTCCTTGTTCTGCCTAGCAACAAAATAAATAGCCCTTGCAGGTCTTGATCCCAGGACTTTGCACACAATGTTCTATGCAATTTACCAGTAAGCCACCTCAGCTGCATTGTTTAAGGATGTTGTCTCTAACATACCCTTCTTTACAGCCAGTTTACAATAGGGAAGAGACAAGTGTGCAATTAGGAAGGATTGGTATGTATAATTATATATATATATATATATATATATATATATATATATATATATATATATAGATACAGACAGATAGATATGGATATAGACACACACACACACACACACACACACACACACACACACACACACACACACACACACACCCTCAACAGTCCAAATAAATGAGTGAACAGTACACTGCTACAAAATCATGATAGACCATACACAATGGCCAGACATACACCAATCTCTTAGCAAAACTAATAAAATGTCTGAACATGGCAAAGAAAAATACAACCAGACAGTAATTCACACCCATTTATTATACTTTGATATCTTGGCCAAAGCCTTCATGGAGTAAACATCACAAGAAATAAATGCTGTTATACACTGAGAAAGTTGCTGGTGTTACAGGGTATGTTGTTACATATCTTTTCTGAGGGATTTAAAGTCAGAAAAACAAATGAATGTTACCATCTACATAATGCAATCACCGGAGTATGCTACTCATTTGCCATAGACAACACTTTTCTGGGGAACAGCCCATACATAACAGACTAACCTAAGGCCATTATGTGGATGGCTCTACAGTTGAAAGCAATGCAGAGACAGAACTTTGTCAGACTGAAACCCATGCAGAAGTAGCATGTGCAGACAAACTGTGTTAAACTAGCAGTATTCCAAACATATAACAGCAATACTCACATTCTGCTCCTAAGTCCTGAACATTCCCCACCATTTTGTTGGCTTGTATCCACAAGTCGTGTTGTAAGAGGTAGTAGCCCACACCTCCAGGATGTCTTCCTCACAAGTAAGGGAAAGGGTCAATGCCCACATGGAGTACTCATTTATAGGAGTATGTTGCCATGACATTGGCTATTGGAAGAACTACACAGCTCCTCTGCATGAAATTATCAAGTGGGGAACCCCAATAGGTGAACAGGCCATCACCTGGTCATGAGCATCACCTACAAAAGCCATGCTGCCACCTATTCAAACCAGCTCTATCCCTATAGTGCACAGGGAGAGAGAAATAACAAATGAGATATAAAGTGGAAAAGAGAAAAAAAGAAAAAAGGTAAGTGGAACATGTAAGCAAGTAATTGAATCTAGTACTTGGTCTGTAATAATGGGAAATATGGTTTGGAGGAATATATGTCCCAACAAGACATGCTGTACTAGTGTCCTGATAAACAGCTGCTATGGCCATAGCATCTGTCCCCCTCTGCAGTGGGAGATATCACAAACATATCTCTCAACTTTACAGATCCTCACAGAATGTCCACATTTTGCCATCATGTGTTTTTGTTTGTTGCTCCTGAGATCTGTACTTTACTAGCAATTATCTGAGGATTGAAGTCATCAGGTAATGAAAACACTTGAGTTTGAGACTCCATATCCTTAAGAATATTCACTGTAATGCTAACAAAATTCCTATGTTTATAGCAGGTATATTTAAAGTCTGTCCCTATTTATCCCCCCATCATTTTAGGCATTGTCCAGATGTGATGCTCTGAGAGGTTGTGAGGTGGGAACACAGCTCATGAGCCTGACCCTGTTAAAGGACAGCTCCTATATGACAACTGCAGGGGTGTCTGTCAAACAATTGTGACTGTGCTGTTGCTAGGCCAGTTAATGGGATGTTTTCCATATCCATGTTACCTATGATTATGAGTATGACACATTTTCCTTGTAAAGCTAAGACACCTATAGAGGGTGTGAGCATAGCAGTCAGGTAAAAAGGTTGTGCATGTTGCACATGTGTGCTATATCAGTGTCAGTACATACAGCAGGCATATATATATATATATATATATATATATATATATATATATATATATATATATATATATATACAGCTACTGGTGGTTGCATTGCCCTGACACTGATGTGGGTACTGGAGTAGGCATGATTATCAGGTATTAATCAGAAAAGCGTTCACCTGTGTTATGAGCCTATGTCCATGCCTACCACTACCAGCTATATCAACAACTATATACAGTGGATATCACAAGTGCACACACCCCTGTTGGAATACCAGGAATGTGTTCTGTATGACAATCAGACCACACAAGATCATTTCATAATGTTTCTCATCTTGAATGTGACCCCTAACTTGTCCAATTCCATTGCAATACAATCAAATGTGTTTCTAGGAAGGTGCGCAATTATTGCCAATTGAAGATGTGCGATGATGTTACAGTCCAGACCAAGATGGATGAATGCTGTAACCATCTCAAGAGGTGCTTACACAAGTTTAAGGGTGTGCACACTCATTCAACTGGCTTATTGCAGTGAGTATTATTTCCATATGTTTTCACAGACCAGATAGTTATGTTTTCAATTGAATTGTACAGGCTATAGGTCACACTACAGGTGGAAATTGTTATGAAATTAGTCATCGTGGTGTCATGTTCCAATTGCACAAATATCAGGCAGTGTATCAGGGGTGTGTAGCCTTTATATCCACTGTAGCTATATGGACACAGCAGTACCTGACCTGTATATCCAGCCTCCACCAAGGTAGAGTAATCCCCTTTGATGGACAGCAGCAATACACACATTACATAATAAGTTGCTACATTGGCTGTACAGGGACACATAGGTGCAGGCAACAGCTTTGAAGCAAGTCCACCTATATCTGAGCAAGCAGGTAAGTTCACAGGTGATGTCCTGTAAGGCTGACTATGACTATGAATCAGACATATCCACACCACCAAGGACAATAACAACCATGTCAAATCATATGTTGTAAGTCTCAGATGAAAACACAATTCACCCTGTACTGGCGGTAAAGAACACCTCATATACACATGCCGTGGATATAGGCAATGTGCATCACACAGGTTAGGTGGGAATATCGCCGCCCTGTCCACCCCAGTCATACATGGAGGTATGCACATCAACCACACTCCTCCCCACAGCTATTGTGAGCATGTACATATTGCCTACTGATGGCAACAACAGCATATCTCCATGGGGCATACTAATATCAGTGTCTGCTTCCTACATAAACTCAGACTTGTGCTCAGAGGTCCATCACACACCACAGTGAAACACAAACCTGCCACCACACTCACCTTCCACATGGAGGATGATCACTGTCATCAATCTACACAGAAATGAATGGAGGATAGAGGATTATACAATCAAGTGTCCAACATTGGGGGGGGGATAAGATAGCTCAGGGACAGGGGTGTAATGCAAGTTGCTATAGTCATGATAGCTTGGAGGTTTCTGGAGTAGTCTGGATTATTTGCAAGTAATATCCACTGTTGCTATGCATTTCGACAACCATATGAGGTCCTGTGACCTTTTCCTGTTCATGTCTTCCAGTTAACATGCAGAGTGCTTGCCTACCAGTATTCTCTGGTGGATAAACAGACGTCATCACCCAATATGTGATTGGACATTATGCCCTGTCAATGTGGACAGAGAGCAGAAGATGTGCATGAGAGGACTGCCCTGTGGAACAGTGTGGTCCACAGGATAAATTATGCTGGACTGCACAGTCGAACTTACGTGCATGTGCAGCATTGGGCCACTGACCTCAAATGCCATGCCCATCAATGGACTGCTGCTGTAGCCAGGGACCAGCTAGACACAGGTGGGGGCCTAGCCATCCAGCCCGCACTGACACCCACCAAGGAGCTCCTCACCACACTTGGACCACACACCAAATGCACAAGCCATGACGCTGAGGGAAGCATTGTGGATGTGGGTTGCACACACACACACTGGATGAGGAGCCTACAGGTAAGGCCCAGTGGGGATTAGTAAACTAATGTATCAGACATACATGTATTTGTATTCTATGTACATGCATGTGTCAAGTCCGACTGCAGTGTTGAATGGGGTTTTCTAATGCACAGAGGTGCACATCTATGGTGAGGACAGGGCATTGTCTATTATTGCGGTTAGTACTGTAGATGTGCAAACATGCTGCATCCATCCTATACCAAGGCCACCTGTGTGTCTGCTGACAATAACCCCCCTCTTACAACTACCTAGGACCCTCTGGTCTCCATATGGGACAGCAGCCTGTAGTTGGTGGGTATTACATTGCTCTGTTGTTGCCTGTCAATACCCCAGGCATGTGAAGTGCATGAAATTTACCATCCACACAACCATCAGCAATAGCTATATTGCTTTATGTTATAGCTATATTGCTTGTTGTGCATGTTCACTTCTGCTTTGGTTAACTGTATTGCATCACAGTGGTCACCACTGGGGCCTATCTAACATAAATTCAACATTCCTGTAGCATACCTCACAACTTGTCAGTGCCAAGACGTCTGTACAGAGGCCACCAAATTCTGATGGACAAACATCCTAAGGTAAAGTCATGTGTGACACATTACTGGTATACAGTAAATATAAATTGTGTACACACCCCTCATAAGATGCAAGGTGTTCCTGTTACATACTAATTAGGACCACAATATGACAGTCCACACCTCTTCCAGCCATTAATGTGACCCATAACAGGTACAGTTCACTTGTAAAACCAAGCATTTGTACTCAGGTATTGCACCTGCAAGGCAGGCCACCTGTGAGGGTGGCAGATGTCTTATTATCATGATGTTTCAGTCATGTATGATACTTTGTGCTGCTGTATGTGTCAGTACACTCACTGTTGCCTATTTTGGCTATAATATCACATACATGGGCATTGCTAAGGCACACAGAATACTTCTGACCATGTACAGGTTTCAAACATATGGATATTCCAGACACATCTGTACAGATGACTGTACAATGGTTTAACCTACTGCATGTGAGGCAGATGCCGCCCCCCACACTGTATAAAGTAATGCCAGTGGGAGGTTGTCACCAGCCGTGTTTGGTATATGCATCAAAATGGTATAAGCCTCACATGATATGATCCTCTCGCTCTCTCTCTCTCTCTCTCTCTCTCACACACACACACACACACACACACACACACACACACACACACACACAGTTGCCAGCAATATATTTAGAACTCCTGCCTATCTAAATATTCCTACTATAGTGCTACACAGTTATCAGATGTGCCACAGAGCTTATACATTTCTACCTTTTCCAAAGGTACTTCTGAGGTGGATGACATCAACAGGTCTACTAAATTGGAGTAAAGGGAATTGTAAAAGGTAGTACACAGGTCAAAAATGGTATGGGCCAGATAGAACATGATTTACCCATACACACACAGTTGCCAGCATTGGGATTAGAACTCCTGCCTTTCTAGGTATTCCTACTTTAGTGTGAAGCAGTTATGAGATGCACCACAGTGCTTATACATGTCCAAATCAACTAAAGGTACTTCTGAGGTGGATGACATCAACAGGTCTACTAAATTGGAGTGAAGGGAAGTGTAAAGGGTAGTACACAGGTCAAAAATGGCATGAGCCAGACAATACATGATTCACACACACCTGCCAGTATTGGGGTTGGAAATCCTGCCTCTCTAGGTATGTTTATTATAGTGAAAAAACAAAACAAACCAGTAAAACCTAAAAAACGAGGTCCTTGTCGGTGAAGAAACTCAACAGTCCAAGTTCCTTAACGCAATTTATTCGTAAAATGACAGAAACAAAGCGTTTTCGCCACTACAGTCTGTGGCTTCTTCAGAAGAAGTAGCATTATGGCTTGGCACTTCACCAGGTTATTGCATCATGAAGTGTGGCATACCTGTTAGCCATCAGCAGTATTCATTCATCACAGATGTTGCCCTAGTACTTACTAGTTATGTCCACCCCTCCTAGCATGTTTAAGAGTGGTTATCTGTGCTTTCACCCATTGACCTTCTGCACTTGTCCATTCTGGGGCACTGTTGCAACTGCCGCATGTACACAGACAACCCTACCCTCTAAACTCCAAACACTCAGACCTGTAAGGGTTACCCATATATCACCCAATGTAGACATATGCACTCTCCAGCAAAGAATTGACTAGAAGGTCAAAAGGATAAGATCAACACCTGCACCCACCATGTGGAACATGTAACTCAGCATGACACCCACTTTGACAGCCATGACATACAGTGAAAAGCCACACACCCACCTTCCCAGAGGCACTCAATGGACATCTACCGAAACAGCACAGACCAGCAAGACATACACCCACCCAGACACTGTCACATGACACATGCCAAGGGACACATATTTAACCTACACAGTGTATCCCAAATCTAAGTCCCTAAGGCTAATTACTTTGCACAATACAGTAATCATGGATAACTCAATACTGAGGTACACATATCCCACTCACTAGGTTGAATATGGAGCAGGTAACAGCCAAATATCAATCACATGCCAGCATCGAACACATGACACTGCCAGTCATGTCACTCTACAACAACTACAAGTATTACTCCATATCCATGTGGGTGTGAATGAACTGGGACACACCTCCCTGGACTACATGACAGGATACATGGTTAAAGTCCCTGATTATGTGGTTCAGGCAGGTGTGACAGTAGCCCTGGGCAGGGTACTGCTGTCACCCAGAATGATGCTGCGGTACTATAAACAGATGGTTGACTGCAACATTGGCTTACATGTTATGTGTAATTTTCAGGGGATGCAGGACCTCTCTGCCTGGGATGGCATGATTGCCAGAACCCAATGACTTGCCATGGATATCCTACATATGTCACTGCTGGGTTGCCAGGTACTGGCTACGTGTCTCTCCTCCCTATGGTGCCTTATTAGGCAGTGTTCCTAATGTTATTACCACCATAACTGCTACACATGTATGCAATCTGAGGGTGATGCTGCTCATCAGTGAACATCTAACTGTCAGGATTCAGTCACTCATAGCAGTTGTTGGAGTGCAGGACACATATCTACTGTAATGGAGACATTGTTCACAGCAGCAGACAGTAGACCTGCAGTATCAAGCTATAACACATCCCACAGTTGTTAGCCCCCAAACATTTATTTATTTTTATTTTATTTTATTTTACATTTGTTAACCGGGAAAGTCGGACTGGATACATATCCATTTTCAGCGGAGGCCCGGGGAGAAAAGCTCCATGTTATCAAAGCATTTAGTAACATCAGCATAAAAATGTAGACATTTAGTAACAAATAATAATATAGGTTACAATTTTTTTTAAGATGTAGCAATAGAGCTGTTTACAAAGTTTCAGTTAACAAATTAAGGAGAGAAAAAAATGCAGTTTGTAATGATGTTTAGGAAATTAACAATAGGTCAAAGATAAAAGTCATTTGTAGGTTACCTATAGATGAGACATAAAAAACAATTTCTTTGAAGCAATGAGTACAGAGCAGTCAATCTTTTAGAAAGGGTGTGTCTGTAATATAAGCATATTGAGATAGAAAGCATGGAAGATAAGAAAGAAAAGGGTATTTTGGCTGGAGGTGTTTTGTTTAGTGTAGGCAGAAAAAATAGGTTGTAGAGGGAGGAATTGGTAGACACATCTGTGAGTTAGTTTGGATTAATCAGTTTGTTATTATGTTTTTGGGTTAATTGGGGTATTGAATTACAAAATTGGACTGAAGAGTTTGTTTGATAGTGACGTTTTTTGTGGGACAGCCTTCATCGAGTTCAGTTACGGGATTTTGATTTGAATTTACTAGTCCATTTTCCTGTTTTTCCATTAACTGTGTTATTAGTATTGATAGGAGCACAACTATTTTTGATTAGCTCAGTGTCATTTTAGTTTAGTTTAGTCGAGGTTTAGACATGGACATAGCCAGAGTCTGTGCATGTGTGTCTTTAGAGCTTTTTTGAATTGAGGCAAGGAGCTGTTAGAGGTTATTTCCGGAGGAAGGGAGTTCCATTTTTTTTCCAGTAGAGTTGGAGAACAAAGAATCTCCAGCTGAGTTGTTTGCTTTGGTTGTTTGTACTAGCATTCTGCTGGATGAGCGGAGGGATGTTAGGTTGTTATAGAGGGTGATCATTTTAGTTAGAATCGGGGTACTGGTAGGTTGGTAGAGGATTTTATGAGCAAATATGAGTTGGTTATAGTATAATTGATTGGGTAGTTCTAGCCAACCTAATTTGTGAAGATTATTACAATGGTGGTTTCTGTATGTGGAGCCTGCAGCGAATCTAGTTATATTGTTATAGCAGCTGGTGATTTTGTTGAGGTTTGATTTAGATAGATTAGTGAGGATGGGTGAGGCATAGAGAAGGGAAGACAGAAGATGTGTGCGAGCTATGGTGGTTCTGGCATTGGGGTTAGAAATTTCTTTATCCTATACATGGATCCTATTTTTCTATTTACTGTTTTTATGGTTTTGTCTATATGGGCATTGTAATTCAGATTGTTGTCAATGATTATGCCTAGTAGTTTGGTGTTTGGTTCAGGAGAAATTGTGGTCCCATTGCTTGAAGAGACTGTAAATATTGGTGGTATTTGCTTTTGCGTGGGGGGAGTAGTAGTTTGGTTTTATTTGGGATCAGTAGAAGTAAACGAGAATTAAGCCAGTTTTCTACTTTGTTAAAGGTAGACTGGGTTAAGGATTGTAATTCAGCTGGAGTAGAGGCAGTGCAGATTAGTGTGGAATCATTTGCATACTGTATGGAAGTTGCCTGTGGTATAATTTTGGGCAGATCATTGATGAATATAGAGAAAAGAAGGGGACCTAGAATGGAGCCTTGGGGAACGCCAAGGGTGACAGGTAGAAGGGGGGATAGATTATCTTTCCACAAGACAGCTTTTTTAGGTATGAGTGGAACCAGTTACATACTGAATTATCTATGGACAGTGAGTTGAGGGAGTCTAAGAGTAAGCTGTGATTTACCATGTTGAATGCTTTAGATAGATCAAGGAAGAGGGCAGAGGAGAGCAGATTTTGATTACGGTTTTGATTTATTGTGTGAGAGAAGGAGAGAAGGGCAGTGGTTGTACTGTGGGCTGGTCTAAAACCATGCTGGGATGAAGCTAAGAGAGAATTGTGTATGAGGTGGGCTAATAGTTGTTTCTGTATGCATTTCTCCATTATTTTGGCTAGGGGAGATAGAATTGCAATAGGTCTGTAATTTGAGAGTTCTATGGAATTTCCTCCTTTATGAAGTGGAAGAATGTGTGAGATTTTCCAGATGGAGGGGATGTAGGATTCTTGGATAGTACGATTGATTAAGATGGAGATAGGGTATGCTATTACTTTAGCGGCTTTTTGTAGGAATTCTGCGGGAAGTTGATCGGCTGCAATGGTAGTAGGTTTTAATTTCTCAAGTAAAGATTTGATATAGTCTGTGGAGATAGGCTCTAGTTTTAAGGGAGGGGGTTTATATGAGTAGGTGAGATTGTGGAAGAAGAAGAGGGAGATAGATTATTGGCTAGGGATTTGACTGTTTCAGTGAAAAAAGTGTTAAAGGTATTCGCTACTGATTCAGGGGGTAGATTTAAGGTTGATGAGGGGGTGGAGGTAGAAGATTTACCTGGGTGGAATAGTTTATTCAGACCTGACCAGATTTTTTGGGCTGATTTTGGTGTTTTTGCTGTAAATTGAAATAGTAGTTTTGTTTGTCTAACATAATAGATCTTTTAGCTTCATTTCTAATCTGTTTGTATGTTATGTGGGTTTGTGGGGATTTGGTGGCTCTCCATGAGGACCATGCTCTATTTCTAGAAGTGAGTTTTTGTCTAGTAGGATAGGTTAGCCATGGTGCTGTTTTGTTTTTGGTTCTATATCTACTTTTGGGAGAGTACTTGTCTAAGATGGCTAGGAAGGTGGTGTTGAATTCTGTGACTGCTTGGTCATGGAGTAGTGTTTTAAGTTTGGCCCATCTGCATAGGCTTAGATCAGATTGGAAACTGTTTAGGTTAAAGTTCTTTGTATACCTGCGGGTTATAAAGGTGGTTTGTTGGGGGCATATCTTCTCTTTTTCTCATTATATAGGTTAGGAGGTGGTCGCTCATGTCCTCGGGTAGGTTACCTGCTTTGTACAACTGAGGAGTGTTATTTAATAAGATCCAGTCTATAATGCTTTCCTTTTTGTTAGATTTGTTGATTCTGGTGAGGGTAGTAATAGTTTGGGAGAAACCATGTAAGTTAAATGGGATGTTGGGAAATGTGCTGAACAAGTTGTCCAGTCGATGTTGAAGTCCCCAAGTATGATTGTTTCTTGGGGGTGAGAGGAGGATAACCATTGTAGTGTGCTTTCTAAGGTGTTTATGTTATTGCCTGGAGGAATATAACTGCATACTATGTTTATAGCTTTGTGTTTGTTGAGTTGAATTCTTGAGATTATTGTTTCGGTGTTGGTAATTATTTGGTCAGGGGGATGTTAATTGAAGTTAACTCTAGAGAGGATTTGTATAGGATGGCTACTCCACCTCCTTTTCTCACTTTACGATCGAGTCTTATTATATTGTAGTGGGGGGGTAATATTTCATTGTCAGTGATAGTGGGCTTAAACCAGGTTTCTGTAAGGCAGAAAACATCAGGTGAGCGTATATCTATGAGCGCATGCAGGTATTGGAGTTTATTATTTATACTTCTGATATTTAGGTGACAGATTAAAAATGATTTGGGGGCATTATGTGAGCTTCTTATGTTGGTAGGAGTTACATCTATGGTGTTATTGACGGTTGGTGAGCTTGGGCCAGGGTTAGGATGGATGTCACCATCGGCTATGAGATTACATAAATTTTGTATGAGTTTGGTGAACTTTAGTAGGAGTTGGTAATAGTTTTTAGTCTTTGGGTTTAAGTATGTTGGTTGTAATGGATAGAGAGGTTTTGGAGCTGTAGTATAGTGGAAGTGGGGCTGTGTTGTGGGAGGAGTGTGTGTGTATGGAAGTGGATTGTTGTACTCAATGTAGAGTGTTGAGAATTAGGCAGGTAGTGGAATTCATAGGCAGTGAGGAGATGAAGAATTATGAGTGGGGGTATGAGGTAATACAATGGTTTCAGTTTAGGGGATGAGGAGGGAGTTAGTGGATACATGGTAGCTATGGTAGTAGGTAAGTCTAAGAGAAGTAAGGGGGAGGTTATAGAGGAGGTAGAGTGTGGGAGAGTTGGGAATAGGAGAAGTGGGTGTATGGGATATGATATGGGATTGGATGTAACTGTTTAGTAGGAGTGGCCAATTAGTCAGGGGAGTGGTTAGTAGGAGTGTCCAGTTAGACAGGTGAGTGGTTATGGTAGTATAAGTGTAGGAGTAGTGGGGGTGGGGTGAGAATTGGGGGCAGGGTAGGGGAGCGGAGTGAGCCCGGGCTTAACGGAGCGGGAAGAGCCAAAGAAGAAGAAGCAGGTAAAACAATCAGTGGAGTGCTGATTGTTTAAGGTGAGTTTTTCAAGGAGATAATACTTTGTACATATGAGAATGGGTTTGTTTAAGGAGATAATACTTTGTACAATCGAGAAGTCTATAGAAGTAGTGGGGTAGGACTGGGTCTATCAGAAGCAGAATTGGAAGTATAGTGGTTGTTTGAGAGAAAAATAGTACAATGTAGAATTTGTTGCAGTGGGAAGAAGACCTGGGAGGAGGGAGCCACCTAGTGGGCACAGATGGTACTGCAGCCGAGGCTATTCACAGGGCTTGCAGCTCTAAATGTTAAGGCAGGTTAACACAGGGGTTGATTGGAAGGTTATTGAGAATAGTTGCTCTGTTGATAGGGAGGGGGAAGGGTTTGGCTGCTGGCCATCCTGGCTTCGGGTTTTACAGGTTGCACTTAGGGTGAAAATAGCAATTGTGTTTTTAGGTAACAGACAGTATAAAACGTACTTTCTTATGTCCTTTAGGGGAAAGAATCCCAGAGAGGTTACATGGACCAGACCACACCTCCACAGGTGGTGGTGTCTCCATATTCACTATGGATAGGAACACATACAGACTAGCATCACATCATAATGCATTGGAGATACTTCCGGTATAACTGCCTTGGGGTAATGGTGCTATCCAGACCATAGGCTGCTATGGGTCAACATCTATGTCCCTAGACCGCAAATGCACATTCCTTAACACCCTGCCATCTCTGGTAGTCCAATGCAACACTGACATAGTACAAGTCTTCAACTACCCCTCCCTCACCTGGGGAATGTAGCCAATCTCCAGTACAGTGGCCCAACACTTCTGGGATTCATCATTTCCATTGGTCTAGACCAGTTCATACTGACCCATGGTAGAGGATGCAACAACCTTAACCTGTGTTGGCCACTTAAATATGGGATCTTTGCTCATCCCCAGATGTCAGTCCCTACATGGTGAGATTCACACAGGTTGTAATCAACATGGAACTCAACAAGTCAGCCACACCCCCCACAAAGATAACCACCTGACAAAAACTCTCCAAAGCTGACTTTGCTGCCATGAAAACAGGGGTGGGTGTCTTCCCTGCACCCATGGCAATGGGATGTAGCTGCATGACTGTGGAAACATACACATACGCACTGTACAAACAGGTACATGAATGCATGGTACTAGCCAGAGCTAACAGAACCAAGACACTGTCCTCCAGATACTGGGAGACAATGTGATGGTCCCCTGCCATTATTGAAGTGTACATCAGGAGGAGGACACTGTTGCAGGGAAAGGTGGTGTCCCATAACTATTGAACTCCCTTAGTAGCCTCAAACTCAACTTTGGATCCCTTATGGAGTCCTCGACAGACATCTATGGCAGCAGAGATGCAGCAGACACTAATAACAGTCACAACAGCCTTGATAGTTACATCAACAACCTCCACAGCATTAAACACATGTGCTGCGAGTTACTGCACAAAGCTAATACCTATCCTGAGACAACAGATATTGGCCACAGTCTTGGCAACACATTCAGTGCCAGCTTTACCCCTCTCACCCCATAAGTGAAGTACTGAGTGAATGTGTTCTCACATGCTGTATCCCATGTCTATTCTAGGAGTCTTGTGTGTCACCAGGATGTGGCTCTGCAGCAAGGCCACAGTGTATGGCAGTATGGTGACACATCCACTCTGTTATAGTCAGGGTACAGTATGTGCATGGTAATTGCCAGTCTGTAACACAGTGATTGCATATGCCTCACAGATTATAGGGCTGAGGGTTGTACATAGGTACATGTTGATGTACAACATCTGTTGTAGAATGGAGAGGGGTACATGTTCTGGTTTGCACACACCTTTGACTGTTAATAACCACAGCCACAGGGGATATTCATCAACCAAACACACTGGGATTACTATTCACACACACACATACACACACACACACACACACACACACACACACACACACACACACACAGACACACACACACACACACACACACACACACACACACAGACACACACACACACACACACACACACACACACACACACACACACACACACACACACACACATACACCTGCCAATACTGAGATCCATAGGTTCATTGATTCATAAGTGTGTAGTAGGTGAATGGGCCTGAAGGCTCTACAAGGCTAGACCAGGGGAATACCTTGGCATCAGGCCACATGACAATAGTCACCAGTGTGGCTCAGGAGTATAGTCAATGGAGTGGTCCACAGGGGTGGGTATTGTATTCCCCATCCACTCATTCAGGTTTCTATTGTGGGTGGCCAGTGATGTGCAATGCTTCCCATGTATAAGATCTATATTCCATAACATGGACAGTTTCTGGGTTGTGCACATGTCCCACATGCATGTTCTTTGACATGTGGAAGTGTGCTTAAGGTCTCTGGGGCATGTTGTGGGGGCAGATTGGTATCTTCTGGTGTAGCATTCCTGTCCTCATTTGGTGAGACCTGGCTATGTAACTGAGGTAGTGATTGCACCTACACTGACCATATGATATGGGTATTCAGTGGAGTTAGTGGCATCTGTCCATACAGGGCACGTGTATAAGGCATGGTATTCCCTTCACAGGGTATGTTTGCAGACTCTACAGTTGTTGCAGGTGTCCAGCGGGGAACATTGCAAAATGACCACTGTACACATTGGACTACTGAGGGGATGGAACAGGGTGCCATGTCCTTTTACTTGCTGGATAACAAACACTCAGTCAAGAGATGTAACACATCAAAGTACTTTCTGATGTCAGTGGCACTGTTGTGGTCAACAGGCATGTAGTCCACTGCAATCACACCGTGGATAATTTCTATGAGGCAATATGCAGGGGAACAACAAATATAGTGGCTTTTGCCTTGCCAGGTTTGTTTGTGTATGATACATGGGTGGAGAGTGGTCTCTGAGTAATAGAAGGGCTGCCTGTATTGTTCACTAATCCATACTGTCACATTTAGGGCTGTGGATTGTCTACACCAACCTCTCCGATGTTTGACATCTATTGGCCTTGTAATGTGGACATTGTGACATATACTAGGTCCTCAACATAATAATTTAGCAAAACCCACCTCCAATGGATCCTGTTATTGCACAATCACCCCACTCCCCACAATACTGATGACAGACACAACCACACACACACACACACACACACACACACACACACACACACACACACATGCACACACACACTCTTGCCCGTACTGTGTTACGAACCCTTACCCAGATATATAGTGCTGCTACAGTGTACGGCATTTATCGCATGCACCATGGAGCTTATAGGGTGGATGTTGTCCCAGGGTACCTCTAAGGTGAGGAACATCAACAGCCCTTGTAAATACTGGCATTGTGTGATGTAGGGGGTGAGAGATTCCAAAAACATTTTTACCCTACACACACATTTACCAGGGTAAGGGTCAAACCTCTATCTAACTATCTTTTTGGACCATTATGTTACGCATTTACCACATGCACCACTGACCTTACATGGTTTATGGTTGGCAACAGGTACTTCTATGGTGGATGATATCTGCAGGACTGCTAAAGTCAGCCATTGAGATGTATACTGGGTGTAAATGGGGGCAAAATCTTTGAGATACGAACATACATATGTACACACACAAACACTTGACAGGGATGAGATTCAAACCCATACCTATGTAGTTATTGCTATTACATTGTTCTGCATTTAGTGCACACATCATGGAACTTATATGTTGGAGAGCTGTGCAAAGGTATCTTTGAAGGTGAGGCACATCAGCAGCAGTGCTAAAGGAGGGGTAAGGGAAGTGTTGTAAGTGTGAATGACCATAAAATCAGGCCGCTATAAGGATACACATACTCTCTCACACAAACACTCACATTTACACAGTTGCAAGGAGCAGGACTGAAACTCCTACCTAACTAGTTTGCTACACTATAGTATCATGCAGTTATCGCAAGCACCACAGAGCTTATATGATGGGGAGCTGTCCAAAGGTATCTTTGAAGGTGAGTGACATCAGCAGTGGTGCTAAAGGAGGGATATGGGAGATTTAGTGAGTATGAATGGCCTCAACCACATTCATCTAAACACACACACACACACACACACACACACACACACACACACACACACACACACACACGCACACACACAGACACACCTTTACATTTGACAGGATTGAGATTACAACTGCTGCATGGATACCTATTTGTACTGTAGTGTTACACAGTTATCACAAGCACCACTGACACTGTAGGGTTGATGGCTAACCAAAGGTATTTCTACAGTGAATGACATCAGCACATCATGTGATATAGGCCAATAGGATGTGTAGTGGGTGGGACAGACCTCATAATGTGATTATCTCCGTCACTGTCTGTCTTTCTCTTCCTCACGTCTCTGTGTGTGTATGGTTGACATAATTATATTGTCTACCTTAGATGTGTATGTATTCCTATCCAATGTGTGTGTGTGAAATATCAGTGGTGTACAATTTGGTGCATGTGCACAGACAGCTGCGAATAACCAGTAACTGTATTCCACTGTGTTGTGAGACATGGGCTTCATTTATCTAAGTGTAGGAGCATGCTCAGTATGACCATCTATATTGAGTGTGTGCATCAATTCCAGTGAGGGTTGGACTCCAGTTCAAAGTTTTGTGTGCTATAGCTACACCTAGCAAACTGTTTCTGCAGGATATCTATAGATAGGTTGCCATTATGGAGACACAATGGGCTTAACATACAGGGGATACTGTAACTATTGCTATATGTGCTGCTTGTGTGACTTGTTTGGTTGTAGCATAGATATTCTGACATATGTACTGTTTTACACTGTAATGTGTCATGTCATCAACTACTGACAGTTATCATTCTTTGCTCACAGTTATTTACCAGGAAATATGAGATTAATGCAGCTGAGACCAATATTCTGAGGCATATAGAATACACATTCTGGCACACACCTGCCATTGTGGAGGGGTAGCTACAGACAGTAGACTGCTGGTTCTGTGTAAATGGTGCAACACCTTGTTAGTATGCTGGCTGGGGTTCCCCTCCTTGTGCTTTTCTCAACTTCAAGGAATGGCCATATCCTGCTGGGACCATACCTCTCAGCTGTACAGATACACCCAGGTTATCCAGTGGCAGGATTCATATATTTGGTCAGTTTACCTTCACACTGTGGTTTACAAGCGTTTTTGTGGCTCTTCATTCATGGGTTTGCAGTCAGGAGTAGTATGGGCAGACATTAGAGTTTCAGACTTTGCACACTCCATGACATCTATTCTTCTACAACCCCCTCTCTCTTATTCTCCCCTCCATCTAACATTATATAAGCAATATCTTGGAGGCATCCCTATAGTTGGGCCTTTAACCCAATAGTATTTATGGCCTGATCCACAGTCCTTGCAGTAGGACATGGTGGGCATGCTCCTGGCATTTGTCAACATGGCCTTGCATTTGTTTTCTGTTTACTGTTAGGTTGTTAGTATAGACCCCCTGACATTCCATATGTTGCCACTATGGGTGAAGCATATGCCTTTACCAGAGGACTGTAGGCCATTTGAGAGTGCTGCAAGCAATGTGTTACAGTATTTCTAAATGGAATTGTGGGGGGGTGCACACCTGCAGACTTTAACATCTGAAATGACTGTACTGGTACAGTTGCTCTGTTGGCTTCCATTTAATATTGTATTGTGACCTATCATGCAGACAGGAAGCATATCAGTGGAGTACAGGTTAGATCTTAATAGCATATATTTCAGTTTCAGTCTTCTTACCCTTCAGAATTGGAATACAACTGCCAGACCTGTTGTAGTATATCTGTGTAGGTTTGATGGGGGACTGTTCATCATTGCCATCATTTGGGGGCCTTAGCCCAGCCTTTCTTTATGGTCATCTACACCTATCCTGCTGGGTGAGGCTGGTGGTAGATATGTGACCTTCATTGACATCCATGTGCGTGACCTATTGACACCCACAGTTTTTTGGGCCATCACATGTACTACGGTAGGGGATGTCACCTTGTGTAGTGTTGCCTAGTATGTTGACACCAGTATTTGTTATGAATTTCCTGCTGTCCCATATAGCTGTCTGCTGCTATCCCATTCAGCCACCCAATTCCCTTGCATGCTTGCATCCATATCATACATACAAGTATGAGAACATACTACTCCATTCAATAATTGATAGGAATGGTGACTTACCTTGTTGCTGGGCCAGTATTGAGGACAGTGCTGGAGGGCTGACTATGTTGGATGCACATAGTACACTCCCTGTACATGGTAAAGCTCAGGTAGTGTTGTGTTTGGCATCCGTTTTTCTGTCTGTGTGAATCAGAGAGAGGTATCAGTCCCTGAATCCCTACAGTGTCAATGTGTGTGCTATGCATTGCCTCTTTGCCAAGGCCTGGGCATACTGTGCATGCCTCCTTCTGTCTACAGGGGCAGGATCGGGATGTTCCTCCTCCGAATCCTTCTGTGCCTGTACTGGCCTTGGCAATGGTGGGGGGCTGTGTGGCCCTGCCCCATGCTGTTTCTGTTGCAGCTGTTTCCACAGAATCATATTCTGTAGCATGGCACATACTATGAACACTTGTGTACATGTAGCTGGTGTGTACTCCAAGACTCCACTAGATATGTCAAGACAGCAGAACCATGACTTGAGCATCCCAAACACACGCTCAGCAATGATCCTGGTTTGTGCGTTTGCCTCGTTATGGTGTTCTTGTTTAGGTATGTGTGCATTTCTGATGGGTCTCATCAGCCATGGCTCCAGTGCATAGCCAGCATCCCCCACGAGATGGCCATATGGGATGCCCCCCCCCGTCAAATGGCTGATAACAGCTGTGAGCAATGCCAGATGTGGGAGTAGTGATAGCTTCCAGGGCTGCCAGCACTCACATTCATGATAATGCCATGGGCATCACACACGACCTGGCAGTTGATGGAGGGAAAGCCCTTGTGGTTTATGTAGACCCTGCCCCGCTCACCAGGTGGTGCTTTGATGTGGATGTGCGTGCAATCTATAGCACCAACTTATTCAGGGTATTCTGCTATATGGTGGAAGAGACACATACATGTGGTCAGCACCTCATGGGTAGTGGGGAAATATATGTCATCATTGGCATGTTGTGTCATGGCATCCAGGAACTAGTGGAGTATTCTGGATGCTGACGCCTGTAAGACTCCCCGTGATATCCCCAGTTGGTCTTTGGAAGGTACCTGTGGCTAGTATTCTTAAGCCTAGTCATACCTTGGTATCCACTGGGATGGGTTCCCCTCTATTAGTTCTGTGTGTAAGGTGTGGCTGGCACAGCTCAACAGTTTGCTGTAGAAAGCCCCTGTCCACCCTATAGTGCTCTACTATCTCCAGCTCATGTAGGCCCTTGTAGGTTACCCTCAGTCTTTACACCCTTCTCCTCCTCTTCCCTGTGGGTTGGTTGTCGGCATTCTCCTCCTCACCACCCTCAGTCTCTATCACATATTGTTAGAGTAAAACAGCAGCAGTTTCTAACATATTTAGTTATTTTTGCTAGTTAAAAATGCCCATCTTTATACAACAGTGGTGTAGTTTGTGGGAAAAAACAGTCTGTAGGGTGTTTGCATAGTTTATATTAGTGTGCTGGGCTGCTGCATGTGTAATTGGCTAATTCTGATACATTCTACCTGACAGCTATGCTAGTTCTCTTGATTGCCTTCCAACTGCAGTTTCTCCTTCCCACTTCCTCCCTATTGCAGTTTCTCTTTCCCACTTCCTCCCTATTTAAAGCCCTGAGGCACGCCTTGCATACCAGGTGCTCAAATGTAAACAGTTCTGCTCTTTCCTCTGTTTTTTTTTTTTTAAGGCCCGCTGCATGCCGCACACACCCATTTAGCTAATATAAGCTCTTTTAAGCAGAAATGGCCTGCCTGGATGCGAAGACACTCTGCATTTCATGAAATAAGACAATACAGCCTCAGACACACCCTCTTCTTTAGCTGTGCTTAGCTAAGGGAAAACACGGGCAACAGAGCTCCAATGAGCTTACAGCAAGCATGACACACCCTCTTATGAACTCATTCAGCTTTTATACTTGCACTGTTGTATTGCTGCACTTACATGGTTAGGTGCAAGCTGACACTTTGAGGAAATCTGTGATTCAGTATAACTCCCCTCATTTGCATACCCCAGTGTGTACTTCCTTAGTTACTGCACTTAGACTGACCCTTTCCCCTTGACAACCACTGTACCCTCATATTGTTTACATTCTGCATGCCATTGACTATAATGGCAAAATGCAGAATTATCTTAAAATTGACTTTTCTCATTTTTTTTTTATTTTCAGCATGATCCCGTTTACGCTCCGCTGCCCTAAGCTTAACGGCCGTGATCAGCCAAAAAAAAAAAAAGTTTAATTTAGAAAAAAAAAATAACCATCTATTAATGCCAATGACCTTATATTTGGTCATTGGCATGTGTGTTTGACTATAATACATGCTTTCCATGAGCTGTTCTGCCTCTGTTTACTTAGATGCAGAAATGTATTCAGTTACTAATTGAATACATTTCTGCTCTGACACTGTTCCTGCATGGAGTCCAGCCAGCTTCTTGGATCGCAAAATTACCTCATTTGCATGTTTTTTACCAGCAAATAAGGTGATTTGCATCCCACACAGCTTTCCGTGCAGGAACAGTGTAGCGCCCGCTCATGCACGTGAAAACAGCACTTTCCTGGATCGCTCCACGGCCATTTTCCAGGCAGGAGCCCCTGCATTGTTCCTGAATGGAAAACGGCCTTTCCTGAATCCTGAGGTATATTTTATTTTCTACCATCCTTGATGTAGGAGTGTCTAATTGTACTTTAATATCTGTTCACTAAGTAGGGTAAGGTCTTTTTAAAACTGCAGTAATCATGATCACAAACAGTATGCCATACCCATTTAATTATATAACATGCAGGTTTGTTGGAAGAGTTTCTCTTAAATGACTTGTGTAGCTAATGTTAGGGAAAGAGACCATTTTTATGCAACTTGCACTAATATTTTTAAAGTGACCACCTATTGACTTCATAACTACTGTGAATATGTGGCTTTTAACAAATCACTAATTTGTATTCTTGTAATTCTTAATAAGCCATCAGCATTATTTTTTGTAAACATTTGATGCTACCTCTGGCAGTTACACATGAATGAGATTATAGCCCATCTCTGTATATATATATATATATATATATATATATATATATATATATATATATATAAAATGTCCTGCCATGGCGGGCAGAATCTTATGCTTATCAAATAGTGACAGCATCAGTTTGAAGTCTGTAACCAACTTAAATGTTCTGTTTCAAAGATACTGATGGAATTTCATTACTTTCAAAACTAAAACAAGAGCTTGTTATTCAATGTATGATTATGTTTTTTTCTGCTAGGGAATGTGATCTAGAAGCATAAGCAGTAGGTCTTTCTTTACCTGAGGGGATGACATGTCAGGTGGTCTTAGCTCTGAGGGTTAAGGCTATGCACTGCTAATGAGCTTTGTCATAATCTCTTAAGACTGATTCCACCACTTTCCATTTATAAACTGTGTTACCCTGTGGAAGGCAGTCAAACTGACATTGCTCCAGAGTTGTCCTTGAGGATGATACTCTGATGATGGCAAGCTATTATCAGGCACTGTGGCACTTGAGTCTAGTGAATGCAGCTGGTTAACAGTAAATACATAAATAAATAAATCTCAGCTCTAATATCAATTGCAGAATCGTCACAATATAGTGCGAGTCATAATGTGACTAAAACATCATCACACAATAAGAATACTTTAAATTTGATGAAAGCATGCATTATCTTTGTTAATGTTGCAACTGCTATGAAATCCCTGTTTATGAAATTTCAGCCATGTCCTGGATATGTCATGTATAACATTTCCATATTGAAGTGATGGCAAACCTTTTGTGTTTGGTATGTCAAAAGCTCCTGGCCCAAAATAATTGCACTTCACATGAGCTACGAATGTAAAGTAAGTGTCTTTGGTAACTCTGGTGTTGGTGATCGCTGGTGTGTCACCGAAAATGTCATGGCATGTGTCAACTTTGACATGCGTGTCATAGGTTCACCATTACTGCCATATTGGTTTAATGAGGCAAGTAATGCTTTCAGTTCTTTGGCAAAAGTTATATGTGTTGGAGGAAGGTAGATATGAAATACATTTTATATTCTTAGACAAAGAAGGAATTACTTTTTAGTCTTGCAAATGCACCAGGTATTTATTAATCTGCAACTTAACAAATGCAGATTCTGAGCTTTTGCCCTGAGACCACATTCTTGCAATTTACAAATTTACATAGTATATCTATATCTATATCTATATATATATATATATATATATATATATATATATATATATATATATATACATACATACATATATATATATATATATATATATATATATATATATATATATACATACATATATATATATATATATATATATATATATATATATATATATATATGTATATATATATATATATATATGTATAACATCCCCATAGGAACCAGAAACCCCTTCACCAAAACTGCTCAATTACCTCTCTAAACAAATCCTTCATCTGATTACCAGTCTCTTATCAGGTGATATCCATCCCAACCCAGGCCCCTCCACCTCTACCACCATACGCAAGTCTATATTACTTACTTCGTTAAACTCCCAAAGTATAGTCAACAAAGTCGCAACCCTCCATGCCTGGCTCATGCATAATAAACCTGACATCCTATCTATCTCAGAAACATGGCTAAAACCCTCTATAAAAGACTCTGAAATAATTCCACCTAACTATTCTATCATTAGAAAAGACAGGTCCCACAAAAAAGGCGGAGGAGTAGCTCTCCTATATTCATCCTCCTTGTTAGTTACTCCCTACAACAAACCTATTCCACACTTTAACAATGCTGAATTACTCCTCACTCTCCTTCAAGTAAACAAGCACAAACACATATGTCTAGCATCACTCTACATCCCCCCAGGGGATAATATTTCCACACTTGAAGATATCCTCTCCTGGCTCTCCAATAACATTAGCAATGAAACCATAATCTTAGGAGATGTAAACATTAACTGGGCTTCCATTCAGTCTCCAACTAACTCCCTTAACATCAACCTCTATAATTTTTCCAGCAAATCAACTCTGTAACATGTCCCTCAAAAAACCTCTTTTGCGGCAGTATTCTAGATTGGATTCTAGTCTCACATCCCCACTATTTTTCTGACAGTGGCACTCTTCCCGACCCCCTAAGCGATCATATGCCCATCTTCACTCACCGACTCCCCTTTATCTCCTACCACACCCACAATTATATTACTACCCGCATCCACAAAAATTTTAACCCAACATCCTTTTTAAATTCTCTAAAAGCAATTAACTGGAATAATCTAAGGACATTACCCTTAGAAGATGCAGTTGCCCACTTCAACTCTACATTCTTAAAAATACTAGACTCCCAAGCCCCTTTGAGGACAAAGAGAATAAAAAATAATTCCGCCCCCTGGCTAACCAAAAACACACTAGCAACCATGCGCCTTAGAGATAAAGCCTGGGCACTCTATCAGAAAAAAACCCCTGAACCCCACATTGAATACAGAACCCTTCAAAATAAAGTTAAAAAGCTTATTATCTCTGATAGACAAAATTATGTCTTTACACTCCAAAACAATAATAAAACAAATCCACAGAAATTCTGGAAAGGAATCTCTACCCTCCTTAACCCCAGTAAACCACACACCCCTACCCCTGACCTAAATGCCCCAGATTTAGACTTAGCTACTCAATTTAACTCTTTTTTTCATTGAATCTATCAGCAAACTAACTTCCTCATTCCCTAGTTCCACCTTACTATCCAATACACCCCCACCCTCTCCTGCCAACAATCCACCCTGCACTACTGCTTCTTCCACATTCACATCTACTTACTCTCTATCCTCCACTTCTTCTCCTACTCTAACTTCCTCATCATCCTTACCATCCTCTAATACTCTCTCTCCCCACTCAGCTCTATTCTCATTAAAACCTATACCCACTTCTACAATAAAGAAACTCCTTCAAAAATTGAAGCCTTGCACTAACGCACCTGATAACATCCCCTCTTACTTCCTAAGCATAGCTGCTGAAGCAATTGCCTATCCCATAAGCATTCTAATCAACCGCTCAATCCAAGAATGTACAGTGCCCCAACTCTGGAAACAAGCCTTTATCATTCCTCTGCATAAAGGTGGCAATAACTGTAATGTCAACAACTTCCGACCCATTGCTATCCTGTCCCCCATTTCTAAACTTCTAGAAAAGTGTGTCCAACTTCAACTCTTACCACATCTCTTAGATAATAACCTTCTAACCCCTACACAACATGGTTTTAGGCCAAATCATAGCACCATGACAGGCCTCCTCTCCTATCTTGAAACTGTAAATAAAGCACGTGATTCTGGCCAAATAGTTTCTACCCTACTACTTGACCTCTCTAAGGCCTTTGACACTATCTCACACAGCCTGCTCTTAACTAAACTTTCAGAACTTAACCTTTCCCCCTTCTCTGTGAACTGGTTCTCCAGCTACTTATCAAATAGATACCAAGCTGTAAAATGGAAAAAGGCCACTTCTTCTTTTCTTAGTACCCCCACCGGAGTTCCCCAAGGCTCCATACTTGGTCCTCTTCTCTTTAATACATTTATAAATGATTTCCGCAAATCTATCCCATTCTCAAACATCATCCAATATGCTGACGATTCTACCATTATCTGCTCTGCCAAATCTACCCCTATGATCCAAAAGCTTACACAAGAAGCTTTTTCAACTACTGAGCATTGGATGAAAATAAACCACCTAGCACTCAACGCTTCCAAAACTAAACTAATGGTATTTACCCCCTCTAAAACTACTCCTTTCGATATAAACACATTCTTTTTTTTTTCAAA
The DNA here is from genome assembly GCF_019279795.1 of Protopterus annectens. Classification (NCBI taxonomy): domain Eukaryota; kingdom Metazoa; phylum Chordata; order Ceratodontiformes; family Protopteridae; genus Protopterus; species Protopterus annectens. Next base: position 307,729,950 of record NC_056734.1, read on the forward strand.
ACAGGTTTATTGTTTTAACATACAAGAGAAATATCATAACAATTTTATGCAAGTAATTAAAAATAGATATGATTATAACATTCAACAAAACAACTAAAGTATTTACAAAGACATCCACTACAATCAGATCAATTAATTAAACTAAAATACCATGCTATTGAAATTAGGATTTTTTTAACAAATTTTGTAAATTATCCCATACAATATAATAAGATGTTTTTCTAGTTGTTCTTGACCTAATTGTGTTTATTTCCATATGGCACACTATATTCTTAACATTTTTAAATTCATTGAACGAAGGAGGTGTATCTGAAATCCAATTTCTGGTTATTATTTTCCTAGCCACTGCTAGAATAGACCATAACAAGGGAAGCTTAACCTTTCTAACACTTTGAGGTGCAGGTGTGTTGAATAATATAAGAGATTTAGAAATAATGAAATTATCTGTAAAAGAGCCTGCAAAAATTCATTAATTGACTTCCAGTATTCTTTCAATTTTATACAGTCATAAAACATATGAGCCCAGTCAGCATTAATTTCTACATTACATCTCTTACATAGATTATCTTTATTATTTATTTTATTCATCATCAAAGGTGTATAAAAGATCTATGTAAAAATTTCCATGTATAAAGTCTCCAGACAATGGAAGACGTAGTTCTATAGGCAGATTCCAATATATATTGTTTATCTTGTTGATTTGGTGGGTCCCCATTAATAGAAGTGAAATAATTCCAGTATGTATCTACACTGTAAAAGTTTCTTGTCTGATAATTTTATGTATGTATGAAAGTTTACCTTTATCAGAAACTTTATGTTGTAAATTTAATATCAAGTAATCAATTAGTGTTGGAATAGATTCTTTAACTGTTATAGACATTAGATCTATTCTATCAATGAGATGTTGTCTAAAGGTCTGGACCTCTAACCAGCAAGTTTCTCTTAGATCAAATTCTTGTTTTAAGAAATCTAGATTTTTAACTTTATTATCAGATATCAACTGATACCAGTACTTTAGATCATTATCTATAGCTAAATTAGTTCCTTCAGAAGTAGATGACAAAAGCATACCCTGAGTATACATTATAGGGAATATAATAAAATTCCATTCCCTATACTTAGGGGGCATGAATATAAAGTTACGATAGCTAATAATAATATTTAATGGGTAACAAACCATATGTTTAGGTGTAATAGGTGAAGTACAAAATTCCTTTAGTAACCATAACATGGAGTTATTTACAATCATATTTTTATGTGTTAAGGAGATTTTCATGAAGTGCATACTAATTAGCTCCCAATAATCTTTCCATTTTATGACATATGATTGATCTATTAATAAAGTAATAACTTTTACAATAGAAGAGATAGTATATAAATTAAAGTCTGGAAAAGAAATACCCCTTGAGACCAGCTATTAGTATGTTTCTTTAATGCAATCCTAGGTCTATTAGGTGCCCATAGGAAATTTAACATTAGTGTATTCAGTTTCTTGATAATTATTTTTGTAGGTGGAAGTATTATTGATTGTATTAAGTATAAAATCTTGGGGAATATTATAATTTTAATAATTGTAAGTCTCTCCTCCATATTAAAACACATATTATTCCAGGTATTAAAAAGATTTTGTATATTAAGAAAACAGGTATTATAATTATTATATATAATAGATTTAATATCTTTAGATAGTATTATACCTAAATAAGTTATCTGACCTGAATTGGGTACATATTTAGTAAAATCACTAATGAGAATATTTTTCGTGTATATATAGGTAGTATTTTAGTTTTTTCTTCATTGAATATTAAACCAGAAATACTTTTAAAATTCATCATTTTATCAAATAGAGGCTGCATAGAAGAATTAGATCCTGCTGATGTAATTAGAACATCATCTGCAAAAAGTTGAATTTTGGATGTTGTATTTTCATCTATTTCAAAACCCTCTATGTCAGTACTGTTTCTGATCAAATTAGCCCAAGGCTCCATTACTAAAGTGAATAATAGTGGAGAAAGTGGACATCCTTGTTTTGTACCTTTAAAATGGGTATTTTTTGTGAAACATATGTTCTTACCTTAATATAAGCCAATGTTCCTTTGTATAAATGCTCAATTAGATTTACAAATGCATCTGAGAAGTTTGTGCACTTCAGTAAGGTAAACAGATAGTCCCAACTTACTGAATCAAATGCTGAACTTATATCAAGACTAATAAGTGTTAAATCTTTCTTTTTCCTATTTGCAAAATCAATTAATGTTAAAGTTCTTCTTATATTATCAAAAGTATTTCTATTTACAATGAAGCCTGTCTGATCTATATCTATAATGCCGGGGATGATTGTCATCAATCTATCAGCAAAAATACTCATAAACATTTTATAATCAACATTAAGTAATGAGATGGGCTGATATGAAGTACATCTAGTTGGATCTTTATTAGGTTTTAAAATTGGCAAAATAAATGTATATTGCCAAGATGGGGGGGTTATTAACTCAGTTTGGGCCAAAATAAAAACCTTATGTATTAATGAATATGTACTTTTATAAAGGATTTTATATATCTCTGGTATAATACCATCATTACCCATTGCTTTGTTTGATTTAAGCTTATTTATTTGTGTAATAACCTCTGTATATGAAATACTTTTGTCCAATAGTTTAATCTGTTGTTTATTAAGCTTTTTATTCATGTTTATGGTTTTTTTTTTTTTTAAACATTTAATTGAAAGAAATATCCCAAAACCGAAAATTAGGATTTCTTTGAATGCAAAAATCTGTCTATTGGCTAGATAAAGGTAATAAACTTAATTATATCAGAGGAACAGGCGGGCTTTATGGATGGAGACAGACCACAGACAATACCTAACGCTTCATACCTTAATCTCTTATGCGAAACACAAAAACCTGAATTTGTATGCCCTAATAATTGATGCTCAGAAGGCATTTGATAGGGTTAATTTGGTTTTATTTATTTGACATATTACCATATTTTAATATACCCCAGGAATTTGTTTCAACGTTAAGAATACTATATAATAATGCATATACAAATTTATTTATAAATCATGAATGCTCGAATAGGATACAAATCAAAAATGGTACCAATCAGGCTGCCCATTATCTCCCCATCTTATTTAATCTGTACTTGAGCCCTTATTTTTACACCTTAACAAAATGTATTCTATAATTCTCCAGTTTGGTATGGGATAAAGGTTGGGTTGGCTGCCTTCGAGATGATTTAAACATATATTGTACCACACCTGTTTCTGATACTGAAAAATATTTGCTGCAATAAGAATCTTTGAGAGAATTTCCAACTGCAAGCTAAACTTTAAAAAATCTAAAATATTTCCGTTAAAGACACCCACACCTTTTTCAATGTTACCATTGTTAGGACAAGTAACGACGGATCATAGGATAAAATATCTGGGGATTGCATTCTCCACTGAAAATAGGATTTTTATAAACAATGTAAAATCAACTGCAGATCAAATAACATTGGATCTAGAGAGATGGAATAAGTTGAAGTTACCACTGATGGCAAGAGCAGCAATTATAAGAATGAATGTTCTTCCCAGAATGTTATATATTTTTAGAGCTGCACAACTCAGAATTATGAAAACATTTTTTAAACGGTTTCATATAGGATTGGGGAGATTGTGGGAACCCAGGAAGACGAGAATATCATATGAAAAATTGATGGTTCCAAAAAATAAGGGGGGGCTGGAGTTACCGGATTTTGAAATTTACTATTTAGTGATTCAGGCCAATAGTATCTTAAAGACGTCATACTTTGATAGTGGTAGAAAATGGACACCCAAATGGGTGCTCCTAACGATAAGTATATAAGTGAAGTGGGGGCCAGTGTTAAAGCTTTACCCTTTCTAAATGATCGAACAATGAGTAAATATAAGTTGATGGAACACATAAAGAGCTATGTAACGGCAATTCAAACTCTTTTTGCTTCCTTAAACTTATTAAAATATATGATGGTATTCCAACCGTTTCATGGGAACCCTAACTTAACAATTGGTAGTCAACTGATAGATTTAAAGAAATTCCCCTTAATTAAGCAATTAACTGTACTTGATTTATATCCTTTTCTAGGGATAGTAGTACATGATATTCTAAAAGAAATGGAATTTCCTATTTCCTATTTAATCATAGTAAGACAGTTGAAGGACTTAGCAATAAACTATTTTAATAACTTTGAAATGAAAGAGGAGGACTTAATCACTGTAATCTGTGGGAAGCCCTGTTGCAGGATAGAAAATATATAAATCAAGAGCATATAAATTGATAAAAGAGAGGAAGTACAACAAACACATTCTTTTATCGAGTTACTGAGGAGAAATTGATATTGTCAGATGACAATAAGATATTGGAGGCATTCAGTACAACATTAAAGTCTGTATCCCTGCAAAAATTGATTTTTACGCAGTTGATGATTTTCAACAATGCATATTATACTCGTCTCACTCTTCACAAATTTGATCTGAAGAATTCACCTAAATGCCCACATTGCTTAGATCAAACAGCGGATTTGCTTCACATGTTCTGGAGTTGCAAGTGTATTTATAAATTGTGGAATTCACTCAAGTTACAGTTACAAAAAATGGGCTACCAAAACTCAACACTCTCTTGGGAGTTTATGATTCTTCATATTCCCCCGGAGAATCTAGGAAAATCAAAAAGGATCGTAATTATGAATATATGTTTATTAATGAAATTATATATAGCCAAAAATTGGTTGAACCCAGACCAGACATTGTGGGGAAATTTCAGATTGATGGCTATACTACATATCTTAGCGCATAAACTCTTAATAAGCGACCATAAGAAAAATATCAACAATATAAAAATATGGGAGCAAATTTTCAATATTGTGTTGGTGTAGAGGTGCCTATCGACTTTTTCTCGGGACTTAGAGTACAACGTAAAATCAATCTTAGATTAGATATAAGAGGTAGAGACAATACAGTTTGTTGGCTTGATTTGTTATTGTGGGTTTTCTTTTTTTTCTCTTTTTTTCTCTTTTTTTGATTATTAGTACTGTACTTATGACCAATATATGAGATTGACATATAATGTGAAGTTAACCTATGGAAGCATTTTGTAAATATTGTACATAGTGTGTGAATTTGTACTATGGTTGTGAAAAACAATAAAAAATGTTTATTGAAAAAAAAAAAAAAAGGAGTGTCCAGTTAGACAGGTGAGTGGTTATGGAAGTATAAGTGTAGGAGTAATGGGGGTGGGTGAGAATTGGGGGCAGGGTAGGGGAGCGGAGTGAGCCCGAAGGGCGAACGGAGAGGGAAGAGCCAAAGAAGAAGAAAAAGCAGGTAAAACAATCAGTGGAGTGCTGATTGTTTAAGGTGAGTTTTTCAAGGAGATAATACTTTGTACATATGAGAATGTGTTTGTTTAAGGAGATAATACTTTGTACAATCGAGAAGTCTATAGAAGTAGTGGTGTAGGACTGGGTCTATCAGAAGCAGAGTTGGAAGTATAGTGGTTGTTTGAGAGAAAAATAGTACAATGTAGAATTTGTTGCAGTGGGAAGAAGACCTGGGAGGAGGGAGCCACCTAGTGGGCACAGATGGTACTGCAGCCGAGGCTATTCACAGGGCTTGCAGCTCTAAATGTTAAGGCAGGTTAACACAGGGGTCGATTGGAAGGTTATTGAGAATAGTTGCTCTGTTGATAGGGAGGGGGAAGGGTTTGGCTGCTGGCTATCCTGGCTTTGGGTTTTACAGGTTGCATTTAGAGTGAAAATAGCAATTGTGTTTTTAGGTAACAGACAGTATAAAACGTACTTTCTTGTGTCCTTTAGGGGAAAGAATCCCAGAGAGGTTACATGGACCACACCACACCTCCACAGGTGGTGGTGTCTCCATATTCACTATGGATAGGAACACATACAGACTAGCATCCCATCATAATGCATTGGAGATACTTCCGGTACAACTGCCTTGGGGTAATGGTGCTATCCAGACCATAGGCTGCTATGGGTCAACATCTATGTCCCTAGACCGCAAATGCACATTCCTTAACACCCTGCCATCTCTGGTAGTCCAATGCAACACTGACATAGTACAAGTCTCCAACTACCCCTCCCTCACCTGGGGAATGTAGCCAATCTCCAGTACAGTGGCCCAACACTTCTGGGATTCATCATTTCCATTGGTCTAGACCAGTTCATACTGACCCATGGTAGAGGATGCAACAACCTTAACCTGTGTTGGCCACTTAAATATGGGATCTTTGCTCATCCCCAGATGTCAGTCCCTACATGGTGAGATTCACACAGGTTGTAATCAACATGGAACTCAACAAGTCAGCCACACCCCCCACAAAGATAACCACCTGACAAAAACTCTCCAAAGCTGAATTTGCTGCCATGAAAACAGGGGTGGGTGTCTTCCCTGCACCCATGGCAATGGGATGTAGCTGCATGACTGTGGAATCATACACATGCGCACTGTACAAACAGGTACATGAATGCATGGTACTAGCCAGAGCCAACAGAACCCAGACACTGTCCTCCAGATACTGGGAGACAATGTGATGGTCCCCTGCCATTACTGAAGTATACATCAGGAGGAGGACACTGTTGCAGGAAAAGGTGGTGTTCCATAACTGTTGAACTCCCTTAGTAGCCTCAAACTCAACTTTGGATCCCTTATGGAGTCCTCGACAGACATCTATGGCAGCAGAGATGCAGCAGACAGTAATAACAGTCACAACAGCCTTGATAGTTACATCAACAACCTCCACAGCATTAAACACATGTGCTGCGAGTTACTGCACAAAGCTAATACCTATCCTGAGACAACAGATATTGGCCACAGTCTTGGCAACATATTCAGTGCCAGCTTTACCCCTCTCACCCTCTAAGTGAAGTACTGAGTGAATGTGTTCTCACATGCTGTATCCCATGTCTATTCTAGGAGTCTTGTGTGTCACCAGGATGTGGCTCTGCAGCAAGGCCACAGTGTATGGCAGTATGGTGACACATCCACTCTGTTATAGGCAGGGTACAGTATGTGCATGGTAATTCCAGGTCTGTAACACAGTGATTGCATATGCCTCACAGATTATAGGGCTGAGGGTTGTACATAGGTACATGTTGATGTACAACATCTGTTGTAGAATGGAGAGGGGTACATGTTCTGGTTTGCACACACCTTCGACTGTTAATAACCACAGCCACAGGGGATATTCATCAACCAAACACACTGGGATTACTATTCACACACACACACACACACACACACACACACACACACACACACACACACACACACACACACACACACACACCTGCCAATACTGAGATCCATAGGTTCATTGATTCATAAGTGTGTAGTAGGTGAATGGGCCTGCAGGCTCTACAAGGCTAGACCAGGGGAATACCTTGGCATCAGGCCATGTGACAATAGTCACCAGTGTGGCTCAGGAGTATAGTCAATGGAGTGGTCCACAGGGGTGGGTATTGTATTCCCCATCCACTCATTCAGGTTTCTATTGTGGGTGGCCAGTGATGTGCTATGCTTCCCATGTATAAGATCTATATTCCATAACATGGACAGTTTCTGGGTTGTGCACATGTCCCACATGCATGTTCTTTGACATGTGGAAGTGTGCTTAAGGTCTCTGGGGCATGTTGTGTGGGCAGATTGGTATCTTCTGGTGTAGCATTCCTGTCCTCATTTGGTGAGACCTGGCTATGTAACTGAGGTAGTGACTGCACCTACACTGACCGTATGATATGGGTATTCAGTGGAGTTAGTGGCATCTGTCCATACAGGGCATGTGTATAAGGCATGGTATTCCCTTCATGGGGTATGTTTGCAGACTCTACAGTTTTTGCAGGTGTCTAGCGGGGAACATTGCAAAATGACCACTGTACACATTGGACTACTGAGGGGATGGAACAGGGTGCCATGTCCTTTTACTTGCTGGATAACAAACACTCAGTCAAGAGATGTAACACATCAAAGTACTTTCTGATGTCAGTGGCACTGTTGTGGTCAACAGGCATGTAGTCCACTGCAATCACACCATGGATAATTTCTATGAGGCAATATGCAGGGGAACTACAAATATAGTGGCTTTTGCCTTGCCAGGTTTGTTTGTGTATGATACATGGGTGGAGAGTGGTCTCTGAGTAATAGAAGGGCTGCCTGTATTGTTCACTAATCCATACTGTCACATTTAGGGCTGTGGATTGTCTACACCAATCTCTCCGGTGTTTGACATCTATTGGCCTTGTAATGTGGACATTGTGACATATACTAGGTCCTCAACATAATAATTTAGCAAAACCCACCTCCAATGGATCCTGTGATTGCACAATCACCCCACTCCCCACAATACTGATGACAGACACAACCACACACACACACACACACACACACACACACACACACACACACACACACACACGCGCACACACACACTCTTGCCCGTACTGTGTTACGAACCCTTACCCAGATATATAGTGCTACTACAGTGTACGGCATTTATCGCACGCACCATGGAGCTTATAGGGTGGATGTTGTCCCAGGGTACCTCTAAGGTAAGGAACATCAACAGCCCTTGTAAATACTGGCATTGTGTGATGTAGGGGGTGAGAGATTCCAAAAACATTTTTACCCTACACACACATTTACCAGGGTAAGGGTCAAACCTCTATCTAACTATCTTTTTGGACCATTATGTTACGCATTTACCACATGCACCACTGACCTTACATGGTTTATGGTTGGCAACAGGTACTTCTATGGTGGATGATATCTGCAGGACTGCTAAAGTCAGCCATTGAGATGTATGCTGGGTGTAAATGGGGGCAAAATCTTTGAGATACGAACATACATATGTACACACACAAACACTTGACAGGGATGAGGTTCAAACCCATACCTATGTAGTTATTGCTATTACATTGTTCTGCATTTAGTGCACACATCATGGAACTTATATGTTGGAGAGCTGTGCAAAGGTATCTTTGAAGGTGATTCACATCAGCAGCAGTGCTAAAGGAGGGGTAAGGGAAGTGTTGTAAGTGTGAATGACCATAAAATCAGGCCGCTATAAGGATACACATACTCTCTCACACAAACACTCACATTTACACAGTTGCAAGGAGCAGGACTGAAACTCCTACCTAACTAGTTTGCTACACTATAGTATTATGCAGTTATCGCAAACACCACAGAGCTTATATGATGGGGAGCTGTCCAAAGGTATCTTTGAAGGTGAGTGACATCAGCAGTGGTGCTAAAGGAGGGATATGGGAGATTTAGTGAGTATGAATGGCCTCAACCACATTCATCTAAACACACACACACACACACACACACACACACACACACACAGACACACCTTTACATTTGACAGGACTGAGATTACAACTGCTGCATGGATACCTATTTGTACTGCAGTGTTACACAGTTATCATAAGCACCACTGACACTGTAGGGTTGATGGCTAACCAAAGGTATTTCTACAGTGAATGACATAAGCACATCATGTGATATAGGCCAATAGGATGTGTAGTGGGTGGGACAGACCTCATAATGTGATTATCTCTGTCGCTGTCTGTCTTTCTCTTCCTCACGTCTCTGTGTGTTTTATGGTTGACATAATTATATTGTCTACCTTAGATGTGTATGTATTCCTATCCAATGTGTGTGTGTGAAATATCAGTGGTGTACAATTTGGTGCATGTGCACAGACAGCTGCGAATAACCAGTAACTGTATTCCACTGTGTTGTGAGACATGGGCTTCATTTATCTAAGTGTAGGAGCATGCTCAGTATGGCCTTCTATATTGAGTGTGTGCATCAATTCCAGTGAGGGTTGGACTCCAGTTCAAAGTTTTGTGTGCTATAGCTACACCTAGCAAACTGTTTCTGCAGGATATCTGTAGATAGGTTGCCATTATGGAGACACAATGGGCTTAACATACAGGGGATACTGTAACTATTGCTATATGTGCTGGTTGTGTGACTTGTTTGGTTGCAGCATAGATATTCTGACATATGTACTGTTTTACACTGTAATGTGTCATGTCATCAACTACTGACAGTTATCATTCTTTGCTCACAGTTATTTACCAGGAAATATGAGATTAATGCAGCTGAGACCAATATTCTGAGGCATATAGAATACACATTCTGGCACACACCTGCCATTGTGGAGGGGTAGCTACAGACAGTAGACTGCTGGTTCTGTGTAAATGGTGCAACACCTTGTTAGTATGCTGGCTGGGGTCCCCCTCCTTGTGCTTTTCTCAACTTCAAGGAATGGCCATATCCTGCTGGGACCATACCTCTTAGCTGTACAGATACACCCTGGTTATCCAGTGGCAAGATTCATATATTTGGTCAGTTTACCTTCACTGTGGTTTACAAGCGTTTTTGTGGCTCTTCATTCATGGGTTTGCAGTCAGGAGTAGTATGGGCAGACATTAGAGTTTCAGACTTTGCACACTCCATGACATCTATGCTTCTACAACCCCCCTCTCTGTTATTCTCCCCTCCATCTAACATTATATAAGCAAATCTTGGAGGTATCCTTATAGTTGGGCCTTTATCCCAATAGTATTTATGGCCTGATCCACAGTCCTTGCAGTAGGACATGGTGGGCATGCTCCTGGCATTTGTCAACATGGCCTTGCATTTGTTTTCTGTTTACTGTTAGGTTGTTAGTATAGACCCCCTGACATTCCATATGTTGCCACTATGGGTGAAGCATATGCCTTTACCAGAGGACTGTAGGCCATTTGAGAGTGCTGCAAGCAATGTGTTACAGTATTTCTAAATGGAATTGTGGGGGGTGCACACCTGCAGACTTTAACATCTGAAATGACTGTACTGGTACAGTTGCTCTGTTGGCTTCCATTTAATATTGTATTGTGACCTATCATGCAGACAGGAGGCATATCAGTGGAGTACAGGTTAGATCTTAATAGCATATATTTCAGTTTCAGTCTTCTTACCCTTCAGAATTGGAATGCAACTGCCAGACCTGTTGTAGTATATCTGTGTAGGTTTGATGGGGGACTGTTCATCATTGCCATCATTTGGAGGCCTTAGCCCAGCCTTTCTTTATGGTCATCTACACCTATCCTGCTGGGTGAGGCTGGTGGTAGATATGTGACCTTCACTGACATCCATGTGCATGACCTATCAACACCCACAGTTTTTTAGGCCATCACATGTACTACGGTAGGGGATGTCACCTTGTGTAGTGCTGCCTAGTATGTTGAAACCAGTATTTGTTATGAATTTCCTGCTGCCCCATATAGCTGTCTGCTGCTATCCCATTCAGCCACCCAATTCCCTTGCATGCTTGCATCCATATCATACATACGAGTATGAGAACATACTACTCCATTCAGTAATTGATAGGAAGGGTGACTTACCTTGTTGCTGGGCCAGTATTGAGGACAGTGCTGGAGGGCTGACTATGTTGGATGCACATAGTACACTCCCTGTACATGGTAAAGCTCAGGTAGTGTTGTGTTTGGCATCCGTTTTTCTGTCTGTGTGAATCAGAGAGAGGTATCAGTCCCTGAATCCCTACAGTGTCAATGTGTGTGCTATGCATTGCCTCTTTGCCAAGGCCTGGGCATACTGTGCATGCCTCCTTCTGTCTACAGGGTCAGGATGGGGATGTTCCTCCTCCGAATCCCTCTGTGCCTGTACTGGCCTTGGCAATGGTGGGGGGCTGTGTGGCCCTGCCCCATGCTGTTTCTGTTGCAGCTGTTTCCACAGAATTATATTCTGTAGCATGGCACATACTATGAACACTTGTGTACATGTAGCTGGAGTGTACTGCAAGACTCCACCAGATATGTCAAGGCAGCAGAACCATGACTTGAGCATCCCAAACACACACTCAGCAATGATCCTGGTTTGTGCGTGTGCCTCGTTATGGTGTTCTTGTTTAGGTATGTGTGCATTTCTTATGGGTCTCATCAGCCATGGCTCCAGTGCATAGCCAGCATCCCCCACTAGATGGCCATATGGGATGCCCCCCTGTCAAATGGCTGATACAGCTGTGAGCAATGCCAGATGTGGGAGTAGTGATAGCTTCCAGGGCTGCCAGCACTCACATTCATGATAATGCCATGGGCATCACACACGACCTGGCAGTTGATGGAGGGAAAGCCCTTGTGGTTTATGTAGACCCTGCCCCGCTCACCAGGTGGTGCTTTGATGTGGATGTGCGTGCAATCTATAGCACCAACTTATTCAGGGTATTCTGCTATATGGTGGAAGAGACACATACATGTGGTCAGCACCTCATGGGCAGTGGGGAAATATATGTCATCATTGGCATGTTGTGTCATGGCATCCAGGAACTAGTGGAGTATTCTGGATGCTGATGCCTGTAAGACTCCCCGTGATATCCCCAGTTGGTCTTTGGAAGGTACCTGTGGCTAGTATTCTTAAGCCTAGACATACCTTGGTATCCACTGGGATGGGTTCCCTTCTATTAGTTCTGTGTGTAAGGTGTGGCCGGCACAGCTCAACAGTTTGCTGTAGAAAGTCCCTGTCCACCCTATAGTGCTCTACTATCTCCAGCTCATGTAGGCCCTTGTAGGTTACTCTCAGTCTTTACACCCTTCTCCTCCTCCTCTTCCCTGTGGGTTGGTTGTCGGCATTCTCCTCCTCACCACCCTCAGTCTGTAGCACATATTGTTAGAGTAAAACAGCAGCAGTTTCTAACATATTTAGTTATTTTTGCTAGTTAAAAATACCCATCTTTATACAACAGTGGTGTAGAGTTTGTGGGAAAAACAGTCTGTAGGGTGTTTGCATAGTTTATATTAGTGTGCTGGGCTGCTGCGTGTGTAATTGGCTGATTCTGATACATTCTACCTGACAGCTATGCTAGTTCTCTTGATTGCCTTCCTACTGCAGTTTCTCCTTCCCATTTCCTCCCTATTGCAGTTTCTCCTTCCCACTTCCTCCCTATTTAAGCCCCGAGGCACGCCTTGCATACCCGGTGCTCAAATGTAAACAGTTCTGCTCTTTCCTCTGTTTTTTTTTTTTTTTTTTTAAGGCCCGCTGCATGCCGCACACACCCATTTAGCTAATATAAGCTCTTTTAAGCAGAAATGGCCCTGCCTGGATGCGAAGACACTCTGCATTTCATGAAATAAGACAATATAGCCTCAGACACACCCCCTTCTTTAGCTGTGCTTAGCTAAGGGCAAACACGGGCAACAGAGCTCCAATGAGCTTACAGCAAGCATGACACACCCTCTTATGAACTCATTCAGCTCTTATACTTGCACTGTTGTATTGCTGCACTTACATGGTTAGGTGCAAGCTGACACTTTGAGGAAATCTGTGATTCAGTATAACTCCCCTCATTTGCATACCCCAGTGTGTACTTCCTTAGTTACTGCACTTAGACGGACCCTTTCCCCTTGACAACCACTGTACCCTCATATTGTTTACATTCTGCATGCCATTGACTATAATGGCAAAATGCAGAATTATCTTAAAATTGACTTTTCTCATTTTTTTTTATTTTCGGCATGATCCCGTTTACGCTCCACTGCCCTAAGCTTAACGGCCGTGATCAGCCAAAAAAAAAAAAGTTTAATTTAGAAAAAAAAAATAACCATCTATTAATGCCAATGGCCTTATATTTGGTCATTGGCATGTGTGTTTGACTGTAATACATGCTTTCCATGAGCTGTTCTGCCTCTGTTTACTTAGATGCAGAAATGTATTCAGTTACTAATTGAATACATTTCTGCTCTGACACTGTTCCTGCACGGAGTCCAGCCAGCTTCATGGATCGCAAAATTACCTCATTTGCATGTTTTTTACCAGCAAATAAGGTGATTTGCATCCCACACAGCTTTCTGTGCAGAAACAGTGTAGCACTCGCTCATGCACGTGAAAACAGCACTTTCCTGGATCGCTCCAGGGCCATTTTCCAGGCAGGAGCCCCTGCATTGTTCCTGAACGGAAAACGGCCTTTCCTGAATCCCGAGGTATATTTTATTTTCTACCACCCTTGATGTAGGAGTGTCTAATTGTACTTTAATATCTATTCTCTAAGTAGGGTAAGCTCTTTTTAAAACTGCAGTAATCATGATCACAAACAGTATGCCATACCCATTTAATTATATAACATGCAGGTTTGTTGGAAGAGTTTCTCTTAAATGACTTGTGTAGGTAATGTTAGGGAAAGAGACCATTTTTATGCAACTTGCAGTGATCTTTAAGACTTTAACTAATATTTTTAAAGTGATCACCTATTGACTTCATAACTACTGTGAATATGTGGCTTTTAACAAATCACTAATTTGTATTCTTGGAATTCTTAATAAGCCATCAGCATTATTTTTTGTAAACATTTGATGCTACCTCTGGCAGTTACACGTGAATGAGATTATAGCCCATCTCTGTGTATATGTATATGTGTATATATATATATATATATATATATATATATATATATATATATATATATATATATAAAATGTCCTGCCATGGCGGGCAGAATCTTATGCTTATCAAATAGTGACAGCATCAGTTTGAAGTCTGTAACCAACTTAAATGTTCTGTTTCAAAGATGCTGATGGAATTTCATTACTTTCAAAACTAAAACAAGAGCTTGTTATTCATGTATGATTATGTTTTTTCTGCTAGGGAATGTGATCTAGAAGCATAAGCAGTAGGTCTTTCTTTACCTGAGGGGATGACATGTCAGGTGGTCTTAACTCTGAGGGTTAAGGCTATGCACTGCTAATGAGCTTTGTCATAATCTCTTAAGACTGATTCCACCACTTTCCATTTATAAACTGTGTTACCCCGTGGAAGGCAGTCAAACTGACATTGCTCCAGAGTTGTCCTTGAGGATGATACTCTGATGATGGCAAGCTATTATCAGGCACTGTGGCACTTGAGTCTAGTGAATGCAGCTGGTTAACAGTAAATACATAAATAAATAAATCTCAGCTCTAATATCATTTGCAGAATCGTCACAATATAGTGTGAGTCATAATGTGACTAAAACATCATCACACAATAAGAATACTTTAAATTTGATGAAAGCATGCATTATCTTTGTTAATGTTGCAACTGCTATGAAATCCCTGTTTATGAAATTTCAGCCATGTCCTGGATATGTCATGTATAACATTTCCATATTGAAGTGATGGCAAACCTTTTGTGTTTGGTATGTCAAAAGCTCCTGGCCCAAAATAATTGCACTTCACATGAGCTACGAATGTAAAATAAGTGTCTTTGGTAACTCTGGTGTTGGTGATCGCTGGTGTGTCACCGAAAATGTCATGGCATGTGTCACCTTTGACATGCATGTCATAGGTTCACCATTACTGCCATATTGGTTTAATAAGGCAAGTAATGCTTTCAGTTCTTTGGCAAAAGTTATATGTGTTGGAGGAAGGTAGATATGAAATACATTTTATATTCTTAGACAAAGAAGGAATTACTTTTAGTCTTGCAAATGCACCGGATATTTATTAATCTGCAACTAAACAAATGCAGATTCTGAGCTTTTGCTCTCAGACCAGATTCCTGCAATTTACAAATTTACATAGTATAACTATATTTATATCTATATATATACATATATATATATATATATATATATATATATATATATATATATATATATATATATATATATATATATATATATACATACATATATAGCGAGCAAAGCCAACACCAGCAACACAACCATATTTGTTCCTTGTTCCTTTCAAGACACAGCAATTCAAGACAGAATCTATAGAAGCATAATGCCATAGTAAAATCCATAAGTCTTTAATAAAATAAACATAAGTATTAAAAACAGATAAGAGCTTTCGGGTTATTACAACCCTTCAGCAGATGTACTCATAAAAGCTGATTCATGATTTTTAAAATTACTGTTGTCCAATTAAAGATTGTCCTCATCTTTAAACAGCCAATAATGCTTCACAAATAGATACTTAGAAATTAAAAAAATCATTGGTCTGTGAAGCATCTGATAAGGACCAATATTACAACACCTGCTGACATGTGTGGGTTATGTGGACCATGGAGAGGTGCCATGTGTGTCTGTTGGTGACCTGCATGTCAGAGTGGTGTTTGAGTGTATGTATCTACACAGTCAAGCCCAGTGCTAACCCTCCCCGTGTGTATTTTGAACAGCTGTGGACCATACATGGTAGAGTGGATGGGTCACTATCTCTGTCTGTGAACACGGGAACTGGCTTTGTCTGGAGTAGCACTGCCATCACCATGCCCAAGATCAGATGCGATGCTAGTACCTGACCCTGATGGTGACTGCTGTCTACTGGTGCTGTGCACCCCACAGGATATCCCATGACCATGCACCCATAGCCTGTCACATCGTGGAGTAGACAGCACACTTCCCTCTGTAGTGCTGGAGATAGTGCCACTACAGAAGAGTGACTGTGGATGGCCATGTGGACACTCAGCAGATGGTGTCGCTCACCTATGTCAACGTGTCCAACTCCAACCAGATGTTCCAGCACAGACAATGTTTGGTCCAAGGCAGACACTGTATCAGCCCTCCGTCTGTCCACTGCATCAGTGAACTGATCCAGGGTGTCCCCCTGTGAGGTGGAGGCAGTCACGGATGTCAGACTGTGCTGTCTGTAACCCTAAGCATCCATCTAGTGTTGCATCCAGAATGTGCCCGTGCCTCCATGACAGCCCAAAACATGTGCCTAGTGACCTATGATGTGACACCTGGAACAGGTGGTGGATGGATAGCAGTCCTCCTATGAGCACCCCTGTCAAACCGCCTGTGTGAGACCTCACCAGTTCTCTGGCTATGGCCAGTGTCTATTCTCACTGACACCGTAGTTCCCACACTGTCCCTGTTCAATGTTGCCACCCTCTGACTGTCCAATATCTGTGGCCTCTGAGGACTGGGTATGTGTGGGCATACTGACTGTGTGCAGTGACAATGGGGGCTGAAGAGGGATGTCAACCTCTGGGACAGATTCAGCCCCCAACAACCTTACCTGTGCCTCACTATGGCCACCATAATCAGCATAGTCCAATGAGACACTGACATCAGGTTGTGAGGGGGACAAACTCCAACCTCCCCATTCACCTGTGAGAAGCTAGACAAAAGCAGTACATTACTACCTGCACTGTTATGTATGGTAATCCACACAGACTCATACAGATGAGGTTCTATGACTGTATTACCTGTCCCACATCTCCACATCTCTGCTGCCATGCACAACAGACAACATCACAACAACATACAAAAACAGGTCCAGGCCTTTATAGCATGCACTTCAGCCACATCCAGTTAACGTTGCTAGTACAGTCTGCCTGTAAGGTATGCAGTATAACACTACAAGTGATAGTACTACACATAAAACCCAGTACACCTATCTTGAGAATGATATGCCAGTACTAATTTCACTGCCTCAGGTACGTACCATCTCCCTTATGTGTTTGAACAGGTATCTTGGAGTAATTGCCTCATGTATACCAGGCTGTGTAGCCGCTCATAACTAAGTGCAAACATGTTGATGGTCGTTCAAATACACACCTGTGATTAGTGAGTCTATGAACCGTAGTTAACTGTCCCAGAATGACACATACAAATATTCAAATATGGCTAAGCACATTTGTAAATAGGGCAATATGGCAGCCATTAACTTTCTTAGAGTAAAAAACAGTATCATACTTAGCAGGTGCAAGACTACGGACTTGGGCCACACCTGATGGACCTATAAAGAGGTGAGGGAGAGGTATTGTCAGCACTATTGCAGCACTACATAGTAATATGTGCATATATCCACATGTACAGTAGCTGCTGTGATAATGGGTATATCGCTGACATTCTGAGTATGTATGCACAACTGTGTGGAAACCCCAATACCCCCAATGTAGGTAGAAATGACATCCATGTACTGATATGTACAGCCTGCCACAATGACTGATATAGTATTACACTGGTGAACACAGTAACCTTATATGGATGCTCTTCTGCTGTGGAGACTGTGGCACCCACCTCATCAATGTATGGTCTGATGGATGCCTGGGAGCTATCAGTGTTCCTAGGTACACCAGGAACTCCTCTATGGCTGAGAGTGGTTGTTCCATTGTAGGCCCTCCACCAGTGGCAGCACAATCCCTGGCAACAGCAGCTGCCCTTTGTCGTGCAGCATTCAGCATGTCTGTGGCCTGG
Organism: Protopterus annectens; assembly: GCF_019279795.1. NCBI lineage: Eukaryota > Metazoa > Chordata > Ceratodontiformes > Protopteridae > Protopterus > Protopterus annectens. Next base: position 307,748,171 of record NC_056734.1, read on the forward strand.
TGTCAGACCTCCTCATAGGTCCTGTACTTAGGACAATCTGATTGACATCTCACACAAGGTCTACCCACAATGTTGCCTGCTGTTCCCGATTATGTCTCCCCCGGCAACAAGATCTGAAGGTGCTTTCTCAATCCATGCAGTATTATGTCATTCTCTGCATGTGAGAAGGGGGCATGTCTTCTGTGGTACATGGGTTCAGAAAGACAACAAAAGGGGAACACATTACAGCACCAGATACATGGACATCTGCTATGTACAGATCCAGCAAACCCATAATGGCCTGCACTTTCCACTGTTCCCTCACACATCATACAGCACAGTCTGGCAACATAGCATATGTGTGGATACCAGCTAGATAGTGGCAATACTGGGGTATAGCCCTGTGTGCTATGACAGATGCTGCTGTATGTTCCTACACCCAATACTGCCTTCTACTGTGGTGTGTCCCCTATGGGCAAACTCCCTCTAATATGTCATACGGCCACTGCCAGACAAATAGCAGTGTGCTATTGCAACTACTATATGAGGACAATCCAGCAACACCAGTGTGCCACAATGACAGTAAACAATGCAAACCTTCTGTAGTATATGTTCCCTGTAGGCATTATACCTCTCAACTATACAGATGTTTACAGAATGTCAGGATGTTTACCTCATAGTTTCGGTCATTTACACACAAACATGTGGATGTCTGATAAATGGTTGGCCAATCACTGATGCTTGATGCCAGAAAATATAGTTAAGCATAGCTGTCAACTAAATGGGGACAAATGTCAACAGAAACAGGGACTTAGCCAGAGTACATCAGGGTCACTTTTAAAAGTTTAGGACTATTTATGTGAGACATTCACAAAATGAGAGGAGGTAAATTACTTTACATCATTTGATGTTACAGGATCTACACCCTTACTTATTGTCACTATGTATTATGTGTAATCCACTAGCTTTCCTATAACAGCCATCCATTGTAGGAGGGATTCAGAGGGACAGAGCAAAGATATCAGTAAAGTCAGGGACAGCTGAGAGGCATGCCTGTATGCATCATACGTCTTAACTATATGGGTATTTGCAGAATGTCAAGATGTTTGCCTCATAGTTTTGGTCATTTTCACACAAACCTGTGGATTTCTGACAAAAGTCAGCCAATCATTGATGGTTGATGTCAGAAAATAAAGACAGATATCTGAGCTTCACACATCATACCCTTCAGAACATGGTTATGCTACTGTAATATCTATTATTCTATCCACATTCTTACTCTGTATGAGACTATTTAAACACTGTCACTGAGTTTGGGCCTCTGTCCACCCATTAATTGTGGCTTTGTCCTAATTTCTTGCTGTAAGAGGTTGACAGATATGTTGGGCAAAGCTGTCAACCAAACAGGGGCAAATGTCAACAGAAACAGGGACATAGCCAGAGTACATCAGGGACATTCAGGGACACTTTTACAATTTTAGAACTAGTTATGTGAGACACTGACTGAATGAGAGGAGGTGAATTACAGTATATCATTCGATATTACAGGAGTGCACATCCTTACTTATTGTCACTATGTGTTACGTGCAATCCACTAGCTTTCCTACAACAGCTAAATATTGTAGGAGGGATTGACTTGGACAGAGCTAAGATGTGATTGAAATTCAGGGACACTTGAGAGGCGTGCCTGTAGGTGTAGGACAGCAGAGTATCAATGGCATGTCATTACCATAGATCTAAGACAGGCTTACTGCTGTGATCTCTATTCCCCATACCTCCATCCTCCCATCTGCATCCTGTTATATGGAGAAATCTGTTATATACCTGATGGAGTGCAATATCCCTTTGTTGAACTTTGCTTCTGGTAATCTTTTGGAAATATGCTCTCTGTGTGAGAGCATACAGAGTGTCATACAGACCTGTTTCCCATAACCAACTGCTTGCCTTTTTAAGGTATTGCTCGTTAGCAGGTAATTGCTTCTGCACCAGTCTGTGGTTCAGAATTGCTAATTGCAGCTAAAACAACTGAATTACACTATCACTGGCCAATGACATGCCACCAAAGTCCAATATATAAGTATGTCTTGTAGGTCCCTTTCTTAGCTGTTAAGAAGGACATTACTGAGGTGTGGAGACTACAGCATTGCAGAGTGTAGGTACCAACTGTCATCTATAGAGATTTATGGAGTGAGTATCCACATAGTTTCACCTCATTTGTATGGTCGGTGGCCCATGACATTGTGTTCATCTGGCAGTTTGCTAGCAAATATTGAGGGTTGAGGTCATAAGGAAAGAGAGACATTTGAGTGTCAGACTTAATACCCATCAGAATATGTGTGCTAATGTAACAGCTGTTATTCTATCAACTTACTATCTTTGTAGGAGAAAACCATTACACATATCCCTATCTTTGTAGGAGCAAACCATTACACATGTCCCTATCCGTGAGCCTTTCTCCCTCCATTATTTATGGCTGTGTCTGGATCCCTTGTTATAGAGGTTTGGGAGGTATGGTAGGTCTGTAGCAGCTACCTTTACATACAGCTGTGTATGCTAGCAGCTGCAGCCTAGCCGACATAGGGGGGAGTGTGAACACTTTGGAGGACAGCAAGCTGTACATGTAACTGTGGCAGCTGTGTCAGCCCTGTCATTATGGTAGAGCCAGGGTAAGGGTACCCTGTACAATCCAATCAAGGCATGTGATTAAGGAATGCCTGTCATGCAAGAATGCCAATAGCAGAGTAGTAGGCAACATGTAGTTAGGCTATACATATATGTGCAGTGTGTCCCTACTTGCAGGCCTTTGACTTGCAAAACTGGTTAACAGTAAACTTTGTAGATTAGGATTACATGACTCAGTCATTACTTGCTGTCTTCACAATAACGTAATTGAACTGCAACACAAAACTGTATTTGAACCCAGGACTGTCTGTGGCAAAATGTATTGTATACAAGGCACTTAACAGACTGAGCTACTGAGTCACTGCAAAACCATCTGTATTTGCAAGATATATGAGGACATATAAAGGCTGTGAGAAAAATATTAACATCCATCAGTATTTGCATGGCTTTATATGGTTGTATGTCTGCACCAGCATCCCAGCTGTACATATACTTTGCCATTGATGCCTTAGCAGGTGTCTTTCTACAAGTTGCTGATAAAAGGGCATACCTGGTATCACAGATCTCAGTTACATCCATTATTATGTATTTGGCTGTCTACTGGTGAATTATTGCATAGAGTCGAAGGTACACTCACATTTTTCCCGTTAGTTTTTATTTCAGTTACATACCTAAAGACTGGAAGTGGCAATCAATATGTTTTGCTGGAAACACCTGTTTTAGTTAAGATCTATGTGGAGTGGTGGGTTAATGCAGTGAGCTGTACTTGAGAGGGGTCTGCATTCAAAACATTGGAAAGATTCTGAGAACCATGGATGGACAATTCCCCATGATTTCGTTTGATAGTCTGGTTGATATGGACATCCTGAGAGAATGTAGCAACTGCCTTATGTACATGGACAGCCCTCCACTACTACTACCTAGGAACACAAAATGAGAGAGATGCAATTACATTATGAACCTAGAATCCTTGTTGTCTCACAAGCCAGTATATCTGGCACTCAGAAGGTTGTCTGCCCAAACACTACAAACACCACACCTCTAACACCACCCACACACTCCTACATATATGGACGTTTTTAACAAAATCATACCTAAACAAAAGAGACATCTGACACAAACACACACACACACATCACAACCCACAGCACCAAGCATCACACATAGTACACATGCCTGTGTCTCACATCCTCTAAGGCCCAGCCACAAACCCAACTTACTAGCCATAGGAGACTATTGTGAGACACACAGATGTGCCCCTCATGAGGCTAGACAAGGAGAAAGTCACAGTAAGTTGCTTTTCAGGTGCTAGAATCTGCCATATCACACATGCACTCAAGTCTCTAACAATAGGTACTGTTATGACTCTGTCTTAGTTCACATTAGTGGGAATGACTTGAGATGTACCTCTCTTGACTATATGGAGAGAGACGTGATTAAGCTCTCTGAATATGTGTCCCAGGCAGGTATGTCCCTAACCTTAAGCAGCATCCTACTGTCACCCAGAATGATGCCTCAACAGAAAATGATTGACTTTAACAATTGGCTTAGTTTCTGGTGTCATTCCAAGGGGATCCAGTACCTGACAGCCTGGGAGGACATGATTGATAGACCATGATGCTTTGCTAGAGATGGCCATCATCTGTCTCCCCTGGGCTTTAGGATTCTGGCAAAAAGGTTTTTGCCTCCCCCATAGTGCCTTTTTTAGGCAAAGTCATGAGCACAAAATTACCAACATGAAAACTTCTTCTAAACAAAATGTAAACGTCATGCTGCTAAATGCTACAAGTATTAGTATGAAACTGAACAAATTGCAATCTTTCCTCGCCCTGGAGGATGCTGACATTTGTGCAGTCACTGAAACCTGGTTCAAAGCTGCAGAGAGCACCCCAGCCTTACCAGGTTACTCATCCTACAATAATTTCAGACCCCAAACAGAGGGCTACAAAGCAAAAGGAGGAGGAGTTTCAATATTTATCAAAGACATACACATGTCCAGGCTGATCAAATGGTATGAAGCACAGGAGAAACTCCAAGTGCAGTTAACTGTTGATAAAACATCTATTCAAATCATAACTAGCTACAGACCCCCAACCAAGACTCAAGACGCCCACGCCACCTATCTGGACTTACTTGAATCCATCAAGATTCAACCCTCTACCTTGATCCTGGGTGACTTTAACTACCCAACCATAGAATGGAAGACCTCTTCTAGCCCAAACATGAATGCCCAGAGATGTCTTGACCTTGCCAATGCCAATGCATTGGATCAGCTGGTCAACACCTCTATGAGAGGTGAAAATATCCTGAACCTGGTACTAACCAACATGAATAGATACTGTCGCATCCCTACAGTGTCATCCTCCTTGGTAAGATCTGACCATAAAGCGATCACCTTCAAAGTCACCATCTCACCTAACCCCCCTTGTCAGGGTCAAAAAACTTTTCCAAAGCTTAATACAATCTCCTGAGAGCATATATTAGCAGCTTCTCGTCCACTGTCCCTTCAGTAGGAACTAGCACTAATGTCCAAGCCTACACCAAAAATTATATGAGCACATACATAGCTGTATGGACTCAGCAATACTTGACAGGACCAAATCATCTTCCTCAAGGAAGAGTAAACCTGTCTGGTGGACAAGCAATAAACAAACTCTATAATAAAATGAAAAAAAATTGCTGTCCAGGACCAAGAAGGAACAGGTGCCAAGTTGGAGGCAATCTCTCCTTTGTCTGAATGAGTAAATAAGGTCACTGGTGAAATCTTCTAAGGCTAACTTTGAGTTCATATTGGCCACATCCACTAGGAGCAATCATAAGACCTTCTTCACATTCGTATGTGATCACTAGGGAACAGGTGTTTAATGCCCTCTTAAATGCAAAAAAATACTGTCTCCATGGGACCCGATAGCATCCCTGGCTGTATCCTACATGAACTCAGGCATGAGCTGTAAGCTCCATTATACACCCTATTCAACCAAAGCCTGGGCACCAGCTTTGTCTCAGCCAAATGGAGGTTAGCCATGTTGATCCCTCTATAGAAAGGTGGAGCATCCACTGATCCAGGTAGTTATAGGCCCATCAGCCTAATTAGCCTGATCTGCAAGGCCATGGAATGTTTTATCATGAACCTGATAAACAAGGACATTATCAACCTCCAAACACTTGAACCCACACAGTTTGGTTTTGTCAAAGGGAGATCATGCTTGTTAAACTTGGTCAACTTCTTTGAAACAGTTACCAAAGCCAGGGATGAGGGGAAGATGGTTCATACCACCTACCTTGATCTAGCCAAGGTCTTCAACACTATTTCCCACTCAGGTATAATAGATAAACTCTCCCAGCTAGGCATCAACCTGTATGTTACCAGATGGGTTACTAACTGGCTCACTGATAGAACCCACTTAGTCAAAATAGGAGAATCCACCTCTAGTAGTAGACCTGTAATGAGTGGTGTACCCAAGGATCGGTCTTGGGGCCTCTACTGTTTGGGATATACTTTTCTGAGGTGCAAGCCAAAACCAGTAGTCTGTGGCTGACCACGTTTGCAGATGACTGTAAGATGAGTGCTGTCTTAAATTCATCTAGTGATGTAATCATCCTCCAAGAGGGCCTTATTCCAACTAATGACTGGTGCCAGAAGCATGGCCTCAAACCCAATGCCAAGAAATGCATCATTATCCTCTTTGGGGAAAATGGAGTCCCCAGTAATTAACACATTAATAACAATGTACTAAGCATGCAATCAGTCATGAAGGACTTTGGCACCCAGGTTGATAGCAACTTGACTTTTGACCACTATGTTGCCTCCATTGTATGGAAGGCTTTCTACATGGCCCACCTCATAAGTAAGGGTATTTCATTCGGGAACAAGAAGGTCATAAGATCCCTATTCTCCTCCCTTATCAGACCCATTATTGAGTACAATGCTCCCTTTGGCATGTAGCTTGCCAAGCACATGCAGCAGCAGGAGAGACCACAGATGTACCTGACAAGGAAAATCTGGGGCCTCAAAGACCTGTCCTATACTGATAGGCTAAAAGCTCTGTCCCTCGACTTAGCCTTTTACAGATTCCTCAGAGGTGACCTGTGTCTGGCATACAAGGCCATCTCAGACCCAGCCTTGATGGAGTTGCTGCATATCCAAAAATCTAAATACACTCATGTAAGCGCAAGCAAAGCTTCATCCTGGTTTGTGACATTAATACAACTTGTCAGGGGGATAGATTTCTGCCCAAAGACTCCACCATCTATGGAATAAAATCTCTCTCCATGTCAAGCATAGTACCTCTCTAGCTCTCTTTAAGAGGAACCTGGATGACTGGGTGGTAAAGATAAAATATACCCCTGGGATCCCACCCGTGTCCCTGCTGGATAGGTGAAACAGGTGCTGACTTTGTGTGAACATCAGAAAGATTTTTGGTTAGGATTAAAAGGGCCTCAGGGCCAATAGCCTAGTATCATCCTATTAACCTATGAACTTACAGAAACTAAATAACTGTCATGCCTTGCTTGGCAGGTATGGGAATATAACCCACTAGTAGTGACTGTAGAGGACATCTCCAGAGAATTTATGAATTGACTGCAGCAACTTTTAACAGACACTCCAGGCATACAGCCATACCAGGATTACACATTTTATTTCTGACTGCACATTGCTGAATTTTCACATTATGCCTAATGATTTTAACACTCTGTGATATCTAAACACACAATTATCTACTTATAAATTAGACTACCTCACCCATTTACCTGCAGTTACTGTGGAGAGAGAATTTGTAAGCATTACTTGACTGCTATTGTAATATTTAGTGTTACATAGCACTGGATTCGCACCCTGGTCTGTGTGTGGCAACATGTACTATATAGAGAACATTTAACAAACTGAACTACTGAATCACTGCTGATTACTAACTGACTGATATTTGCCTAGAGTTCACCTGGAACCAAAATAACAGTGTTATACTAGACTTTAGTGACAGTAGAACACACATTCATGAAATACAAGCATAACACAGATAGCAGGTATGCTGTATATCAGGATAAACAATGGTGGCATATGCAATTTATTGTTAGTCATTTGAAATATCTGTGAAGTCAACTCATGGAGTGGGCTACCTCACCCATATGCCTTTATTACCTGATGTCTGTGTATGTCAGAGCATTATGTAACCAACATTGGCCTAGAGACAGCCTTGAACAGTAACATATGAGTTAACCAATACAATTTTCATCCATTACATTTGCATTCTACAGCTATTATAATGTTATACATGACTGCAGCAACTTACCTTACAGCCTGAATGCATACAGCTCTACTGCAATGGTTACATCAAGACAATCCTAATATACACCATTTTTCTTAGTGTTTTTGGTATTGTTTCTTGTTTTATTGCAAAACAGTTGGAATTATTAATTTCTTGCAATACAGCTCTAATTCCACATTTATTGCACTACAGACTTTATTGTATATACTTTAATGCACTTACTGGTATTGTTTCATGTTTTTGTTGCACTACAGTTGGCATTAGCATTATTCATTTCTTGCAATACAGCTCTAATTACACATTTATTGCACTACAGACATTACTGTATATACTTTAATACAGTTACTGGTATTTTTTCATGATTTTATTACACTACAGTTGGCATCATTCATTGATTGCAATACAGCTCTATTTCCAGATTTATGGCACTACACACTTCATTGCATATACTTTAATACAGTTAATGTTTTACTCTTTCTTTCTTATTTCACTACAGCTAGCATGATACATCTGCCCTCACTACACTCATGGTAAAACCTGGCCAGCATGCAACTCGACTTTGCAATCCCTCTTAGCTGCAGCTGTTGGGAGAGAAGTACACTATTATCCATATCAGTTTTGCAGACATTCAGATTACATATTGTTAAAACAGAGGTAAAATTACTTGCATACTTTTGGGGCATTCCCTATCCAAGCTTCTTGGACACGTGTGTCAAAGAGTGCCCTCTGTCATTGTTTCACATCGTCATGGTGGTGACAACACTGCTTACCTATGTGGGGATACTAGTAACACTGGTGAGATCTCTGGCCAGCTGGTCCCAGGCCTCAACTTTACACTCCAAGCCCTGGAAACCTTCCTGCAGCAGCAGGTCATCATGGTGTTAAACTAGGAGCCCAGACATGTCCCCGGACTCCAGAATGCCCCAACTCTGTGCCCAAAAGGGTGCACCTTCACCAAGACCAGCCATAGTAACCGTCAGAGAAAGTACTCAATGGATTCTGCTGTATTCTCATGTATTGGGCTTAATATAAGCTGTTTTCCCACCCTTACACGCAACTGGGCAATATTTAAAAAAATGCTGCATCGCTTAGCAGCACGCAAACCAGTGCAGCTGAGCCGAGCAGTCCAAAAACTTGCAGAACCGTATGCCTAGTAATGCTTAGCTGTGCACAAACTAGCCAAGCAGAGCTGAGCAGTGCATAAACACTGGCAGCTGTTACCATGTTTATGTGATGCTTAGCAGGTCTTAGCTGGTCTAAGCAGAGCTAAGCAGAATGCAGGGTGGCCATATTTTAAAATGGTCTGCATAATTTGTATATCAAAATTAAATGCTTATTTTCTCTTCCATGTATTCAGACCCTGGATCTACTGCACATAAAGCCATAACTCTACCCATTTAGCTGTGTGGATATTAAGAAATCTGGTATACCTTCACATATACCACTGAGCTACCTATAATCAGTGCTGAGCACTGCACTGCACCATGCAAACACACTCAAATACACTTAATCATGACATTTAAATAAATAATTAATTATATCCAGTTTCCATTTATAGATGTCTGGCAGGTATCGGCTATCTTATCTGTGAGCACTGCTTAGCATTGCTGCACTCCATGCCACACTGCAAAAACATGCTTTTTAAAAAAAATAAAATAAAATACAAATAAAACAATAGGACAGTGCAGGGAGTCTCTTACCCATATGTGGACATGGTTAGTACTACACCACTCCCTACACTTATTCAATAACCATGTTCCACTGCTCTCCCTCAGCAATACACCATTATTAATATGCATACAGCGCTGCCGAGGGGAACTGTGTTCACGGACATGGTAAGCTTCCGTGTAGGTTTTACATGTTGCCTATACATATTTTATTAAATCCTGGGGTATATCATTTTTTGCCACAGCCTGAATCATAGCAGTTATGCTTATTACTGATGTGATAGTCAACAGCAAACATCATAACATTACATTTTTTTTTTTTTTTTTATAGATTCCACTTAAAGTATTTTCTGAGTTGTAAAAAGCTACATAGCTCTGAAGATATCTTTGAATTTTGGTCTTCTTTTCTAGTAAAGCATACTTGCAACAGGACAGAATAATAAAATACTTCATAACCAGTTTCTACATGGTTGTGGACCTACATGTTGCACATATCACTGCAGTCCACTAAATTTGGTTTAGAAGCAATGATTCACATATGTGTGCAAAAATGCAGTGGCATTCTGTGGTGTATGCATTGCAAGTACCATACGGAAAAGTATGGGCTTTTTTTAATTTATAAACAAACATTACATCATAGGACAAATTCTAACTGGGCAGATCAGAGCTCCCTACATGCAGACTGAACTCTAATCTCATGAGATATAACACTTTGAAAAATAAAATGTAACAGCAACAAATTCTGAATTTTGTTGGTATTCTTTTAAAGTAAGGTGGGGGGTGTTTTGACTCATGATTAGTAACAACTTCAAAATTAGCATAAATTCCACACCTTCAGAGTTCACTTTAAAGAATGACCACTTTTTAATGCTCACAAACTTATCTGTTCAAAACAAGCATTGAGTATATTGGCAAACTGATCACAATCCTGCTTTTACGCATGAGATCAGCTTGCCATACTGAAGAAATGAACCATCTACGGTCCAGTTGGGAGCAACTAAATGAATTATATCATGCATAATTCAGGAACCTTCACTTCATGGATTTTCTTACAGACTTTTTCTTCTACAATGGCCATGTCTTGCTTGAGTTCTGGCTCAGTCTTGAGTTACCAGTGCTGTAAACTGGGTGAATTGACTACCAAAGCTATATCGACTCTTACTTTCCTCTGCAACCACAATCATCTACCTGGCTAACAGATACTGTTAACCAAAAAGTCTACTTTGTGCATATGGACTGCTGAAGGACTTTTTAAGACTCAATTTTGGGCCCTTTCCTGTTTGGCAATTATTTCTAAGACCTTGGTTAATTATGTTTGCAAATGAATGTAACTTGTGTGCTTTTATTTGCTCTTTAACGTATCTACAGTTGCTACAACATGGGTTAGTCAACGTTAACAATTGCTGCAAGGAGAATGGCATTAAATTAAATGTAAAAAGTGTAGCATAGTTAATTTTGGTAAACTAAATAATTTCACTTACTGAGTAGGAGATGGACTCCTCCAATCAGACATTGTAATGAATCTAGCACTGTTTTTGATATTTCCTTATCATTTGACCATTGTGTCTCCAAAGTAGTTTGGAAATCTTTTTATCTGATGCATCCTTTTCCAAAGGCACCTCCACTATAGCCAAATAAGTCTTAATTCCCCTTTACTCATATCTTATCAGACCAATTATTGAATATAATGCACATTTTGGCATGTACTTATCTAAACATATTACACAACATGAGAAACTTTAGATCTTCATAACTAAAAAGATCAGTGGCCTCAAATATTTTAGCTAATAAGAGAGACCAATAGCCCTTTCTCTACTTAGTCTCTTAAAGACTCATCTGTGGAGATCTGTGTTTATATTTTCGAGCCATGACTGATCCAACGCTTTTAACTGCATATTGCTTCACCGAACTAATGGTACCTCAAACACTTTGTTAAAGGAACTAAACCTTCAGCAGCAGATAAATAAAACACAATGGCAACATAGATTCATAAGCCAAATGTTTTACTTATTTCTGGAACAAACGTCCTCTACATGTCAAGCAGAGTATCACCCTTAGAGTTTCAACCTTCAAGGTAAACCTAGATAATTGGATGGGCAACTTCAAATTCTCCCATCTTTCTTGAGACTAAAGGGAGCTTTTGAATAGCGTTTCTTTGGCTAGACTTGAAGTAGTCTGCAGAATCACGGCCTGGTACTTGGCCATATAGCTGTGAACCAGTGGAGAGGTATAGATTAAAGAAATTAGGCAGAGTTTTCTGAGTACTGCTCTGTGAGTGAGCGCGAGAAGCAGGTGAGCATCCCTGTTACATGTTGGCAATTCATACTGTTGCTGTGTAGATGCAGTTATACTCCTGTAACTTGTAATGGCCTTAATTCACTTTCTTTGTTTGCCTTCTCTTCTCAGTACCTTAAATTCTTTCCATTTCTGTTGGTCTGTATTACTGTAATTAACTTATTTTTCTTTACATACTTAGTTGTGGTGTCTTGTTGCTTGTAACTAGATGCAGTGATGTCATATTTTTATTTATTTTACATTTGTTGACCAGGTTAGTCCATCTAACCTGATAGCCCTTTTTTGGTGGAGACCCGGCAAGAAAAGCTCCACAAATTTACATAGAAATCAAAACATTCGCATTTGTAAGTTCCATTTTTTAAGTTCCAAAAATTTACATAACAAAAATCAAAAACATTAGCAATTTTAAGTTAGAGGCAGTAGAGCATTGAGACTATCTACAGTGCTCTGTTTGATATAAATAAGACACACTGGCATCATAGATTCATAACCCAAATGTTTTGCTAACTTCTGGATCAAACTTCCACTACATGTCAAGCAGAGTATCACCCTTGGCCCTTTAACGAGTTTTCTTGCAACATATATTTTATTCATGATTGCTTTGCTATACTGAAGCTAGCAAATCTTCTGGTTATAATGATTTTACAATTCTATACCCTAATTCACTAACTGATTTACCTGAAATGTATGTCCAAATGATTTATTATATTTATTACACTAATCCTCTTAGGCGGATACAGTGTATGGTAATTATAATTATGATAAGGGCTCAAATGTACACGTGTACAGTTTGTGCTGTTAGTCTGTATTCTGTAGTGCTGATTTCTTGGCTTTACCTTCTCTTATTTTTTTTTTAGTTGTTCTTCCGTCCTTACTTCTCACTAAATATCAATTATTGTCTGTAATATTTGATTATATATTAATTTATTTGTTTTCTTCCTGGCACTATCCTGTTCATTGTTAATAGTTATAAGATCATTGCACTAACTGATATTGCACTTAATCCTCATTTGTCATTACATGGGCTGTGACTTTCCAGAGCTATGTTCCCTGTCTGACTATAGTTTATTAAATATATTGGGGTGAGATTAGCCAAGACAGACAAAGAAACAGAGTAATGTACACAGATCCTAAAAAAAAAAGAATTATTTTAATTATTAAATGCAAAAACCGTAGTATGAGACACCAACACGATGCAAAAACTTCACTGTTGTCAAAATCCAAGCATAAGACACCATGAAAGTCCAAAAGACACTTTAATAGAAAATGAATAAGTGCTTTCGCGTAGTGCAAAGCTACGCTTCATCAGATAAATTCACAAAACATATTGCAGACTTAAATACAAAACATTTTGGCGGGATCGTTAGGCAATAAATTCATAATTGAATTAGTGAAATGTACATTAATCACTCTAACTATCAATTAGTGATTATTACTAAAATTATCAGCCTTCCAGCTTAAAAAACAACATAAATAAAGAATATATATAAAAACGACAATACGGAACTTCTGTAAATACAACAAAATTACATGTCTCATTCTTTAAAAACTGAATGCATCTTTTCCGTGACAATAATGATAATGCAATCAATGCTACAAGCTTCAGCAACAAAAGCTGATATAACAGCATGTGTATATTAAATGAAAAATAATAAATAAAAAATAAATCTCACAAATATCAAAGGAAACACATCCAAAAATATATCTAGTGGGCACACGCATAAATCACATCCCATATAGTCCACTACTGAGTCAGTTCAGATATATATTTAAAATTCAATCCTGAAACTTAAAGAACCAAAATATTATTACCCAAATGCACGACTCAATATAAGTGCATTGGGGTTAAGTCAACTCTTATTCAATAAAAACTACAAAACAGTTAAATTCTATAGTCATGATGCGATAAACAGACTACCATATATACATGCCAAACTTCACAAATTTGAAGCAACATAACAACCCTTCGGTAGTCAAATATAAAGAAGGACGGATGGAAATATGTCTGTTACCGAAGTATACATAAAACTCCACAAACACGGAGCAATAAAAAACCAAGCAATAGTCAGATACGTAAAAAGACAACAGAGATATTCATTGTAAAAATACTTATTGGTAAAAAAACCTAACCTGATAACAGATCCTGAGAGCCCCATCATGGTTCGCTTTCGCCAACGACTTATTACTGCATGAAGACAACAAAGCGACCAAACAAAGTAGGCGATATTATAAAAGATATATCCCAACCAGCATCAAAATACAATGCTAACCAAGGGCAATGTCGCTATTAAATACATCAAATGGCAGGCATGCTGTTGTCTACAAGTCACATGATAGCTGTGAAAAAAACAAAAGTTCAGATGTATGTTTAAAATACAAACCTGAAGCTGAAAGAACCAAACTATCATTACCCAAATGCACAACTCAATATAAGTGCACTGGGGTTAAGTCAATACTTAATCAATAGTAACGATAGAACATTTAGATTCTATAATAAAGGTGTGATAAACAGACTACCATATATATATACCAAACTTCACAAACTTAAAGCAACCTAACAACCCTTCAGTAGTCACATGTATAGAAAGACGGATGCAAATATGTCCGTTACAGAAGTATACATAAAACTCCACAAACACGGAGCAATATAAAACCAAGCAATAGTCAGATACGTAGAAAGATAGCAAAGATTTTCGCTGTAAAAATACTTATTAGTGAAAAACCTAACCTGATAACAGATCCTGAAAGCCCCATCATAATCCGCTTTAGCCAACGACTTGTTACTGCATGAACACAACAAAGCGACCAAGCAAAATAGACGATCTTACAAAAGATAAATCCCAACCAGCATCAAAGTACGATGCTAAACAAGTGCAATGTCGTTAATATACACATCAAATGGCAGACATGCTGTTGTCTACAGGTCACATGATGGCTGTAAAAAAACAAAGGAAGTAGATAAAGCTGAATATCAAGAACAAGAACCACTATCTTGTAAGTAGAAAGTGCAACTATACACTACATCAAACATCTTATTACACAGTTCAAGATGAAATAAGCTGGAACTATATAATGCACCCACAAATAACTCATAAATAAAAATGTACATAGTATGTAAGAAGAAATTCTACTCACACTAAATATAAGAAAAAGTATATATGGGAGGTAAATTCATATAAATGACATAAATCTCTACATATATAAAAAATACAACGATATGTAAAACAACTAACATTATACATTGGTATGACATAAACTTATGTTATGTTATCATGAATTGTTATGCTCATTCACAGAACTTCAACACAGGACTGTAAATATAAATGATAACTAAAGATATGTTAGAGCCATATAAAAAAATGGGGCAAAAGTTTCAAAAACTAAAATATGGATAAATAGTACCTGTGTCACCATAAATTTGATGTCATTTCCTGTCTAACAACACTGGCTTGATAGAGATGAAATTATTCAATCCAGGGGGTAGATGAGCTGCCAACCTTAAAATCCAATAAAGCTCGGCTCTAGCTAAAGCATTATCGTTATCTCCCCCTCTCTTGTTTATTGCCAACACTTGCAACACCCTAAAGGTAAAGAAATGTGTGTCATATTCGTTAACATGCCTGGCCAGGGCATTGGTGTCATCTTGCCTACGGATACTGTAAAGGTGGTCATAAATGCGGTCTCTCAGCCTCCTCTTTGTCAGCCCTACATAAAAAGCTGTACATATAGAACATGTGGCCAAATACACCACATTCCTAGTGTTACAACTAGCATATAGATTGGGTTGGAATGTGATGTCCATAGTGGGATTTAGTTGTTCTTCCGTCCTTACTTCTCACTAAATATCAATTATTGTCTGTAATATTTGATTATATATTAATTTATTTGTTTTCTTCCTGGCACTATCCTGTTCATTGTTAATAGTTATAAGATCATTGCACTAACTGATATTGCACTTAATCCTCATTTGTCATTACATGGGCTGTGACTTTCCAGAGCTATGTTCCCTGTCTGACTATAGTTTATTAAATATATTGGGGTGAGATTAGCCAAGACAGACAAAGAAACAGAGTAATGTACACAGATCCTAAAAAAAAAGAATTATTTTAATTATTAAATGATTGGAAGTTATTAGAGTTGGAGATGGGACAAAAGATCTAAACCTTACAGATGTACATACTACCAATAGCACTATATTGCTTTCAAGGATTTTCTTTGAGACCTTAGGGAAATATCTTTATTGAGATTTAGAACATTAGATGAAAAGTTTCATATGGTGTCATGACAAACCAAGAGTATCCTGGGACAAATTAACCTGGAAATGGGAGGGTTTGGGTATCTCTGATTTGAGACTCTATTGGACAGCATCTCAATTAAAACTTTTCTTGACTTGACATTATATAATTGGCACAGCTGTGTGGATAATCTTAAACAAGCAATTATTACAACATCAAGATTTCAATGCCATAACTTACACATGGAAAAGCACAGTACTTGAGCATTTTAACATTGGTAAGAAGGTGGCAGAAAGTCATGAATTTTTCATGAGACAAGAAAAAAAATGAAGGAAGCTATTTTATAGTATGCTCTAATAATGGTAGTCGTGATACTAAAAAGCCGAGATAATTGATTGAATAAGTACTCATCAAAAGAGTTAAAGGGAGCATCCTGAGTTCACTT
Organism: Protopterus annectens; assembly: GCF_019279795.1. Lineage (NCBI taxonomy): Eukaryota > Metazoa > Chordata > Ceratodontiformes > Protopteridae > Protopterus > Protopterus annectens. The sequence goes on from NC_056734.1 coordinate 307,764,681, forward strand.
GGAGGAAGATCGAGCCTTTGCAGTTTGGAACAAATTCAAAGATATCTGCAAAGGAACAGAAATTTACTTCATTATATGCAGAGGATTAAGTAGAATGAATACAATTTTAAAGAAAGGTACAACAGTATTAACAGTGGGACTTAAGTGGCTAGAGATACTGAAGAACAGTAGACAAGAGGCAATTAAAAGTAAAGGACTACTATCAAAAATATACAAAGCTGCACTATGAATAAAGATATGCACCAAGAATAAGATTGAAAACAGTTGAGAGAGACTGTTGAGCATAAACATGAACGGAATTCTGTGAGATGAGATTTACAGTGGATTGAAGGTGATGAAGGTAAGGATAATTACATGGAAATGTCTTGACTAATACTTTATGCACTAAAATAGCTAATCAAAATGTTCCCAGAACCATCTCATGGATGCTGGAGGTATCACACAGGGACAATAGGGAGATGATTAAATATAGGATCATAGGTTAATACTAGGTTAACTGAAGGGCCATTTTAAGGCTACCCAATAAGCTGAGGTCAAACTTAAACCATGTACTTTGCATCTATGAGATAAATCCACCTTAAACATTATGCTAAACCCACCTACTCAATATATTTTCTGAGCATTCCCTAAATGAAAGGAGTTAGGGGGATGCATGCAATAACTCCTTTTCAATCTGTGGCCAGGGAAAGGCTATTTTATCACAGCAGTATTTCTTTTGAGATACCCCCTCTTAAGAGCTGGGACCTCGGATGAAATAGACCTATTAGCTACTGTGATGTTAGCGGAAAAAGTAATCAATAACTTGGAGATGGAAAAAAAGAAGACCCCCCCCCCTCAACAAAGGAAGATTTCTAGAGATTGACACAAGAAAGCAGACGAAGAGAGACATTAATTGCAGAAGTTTACCACCCATGGTATGAAAAGAAATGAGAGACATGGATTAAAACCATGGAGAAGTAGGTACAGTTAGGAAAGAAAAGGGGAGAAAACAAAGAGGGACATTGACAACTGGCACAATGAGCACTGAGTGACTGAGTGGACATGATGATCAACAATAGAATGGAAAAATACATAGTTAAAACTTCACTTATGATGTAGTAAAAGTTTATTTATTTATTTAATTTTATTTTTGCTATTTGTTGTTACAATTGTTAAAAAAGCAAATCTAAGCTATTTAAAACCAGTAAAGGATTTGAAGTTGTGAACATTGTGTTGGGTGAGTCCAGCTAGAAGTGCAAAAACAGTTAAAAAGTCTAAGATACAAGATGAACTCCCTTGTCAATAAGGTAAACCATGCATGAAGTTCGCACCATATGTGTATTATGAATAATTGATTGGTAATAGAGTACAGCTTAAAAAATACTATATTGTTAGAACATGCAATTACTTGTTTTTAATGACAGAGTGAACTTAATGTTTGTATTTAAAATATGACAGTAGTTGATTTTATAATATTATCAATTGGTTGTATCTGTACATCTTACGTAACACTTATTTACATAATATTTAAAAAGCCTTCATGGCACAGCCCCAGTGCGAGATAAAAGTAAACTGAGAGGAAAACAATTTGTGACTCTTGTTACAGATTGATATCTTTGAGTAAAACAGTTTTCATCCTTTAAAAAAATCTTTTAGTGATCAGTGATTCTATAAATAGACATGCAAATTCTGTACTTACCAGGCTTGAAAAAGACAGGGTAACAGTGAGTTTTTATTCAGGTGCCAGATTATTTGACATCATGAGTGCACTAAAGACCCTTTCATCTGGAAAATATAACTATATGTGGGAGTGAATGACTTGGGGCGCAAACCCCTAGGAACATGAGGAGACAGATATCTGAACTCTCTGTACATGTGGTAAATGCAGGCAAGACACTGATCCTGTGTTAAATCCTTCTTTCTCCAAGAAATATACATACTAGGTATAAGTAAAAGATTATTGGTTTCATTGATTTGTTAAATATTTGGTATCAATCCAAGGGGATCCTGTATTTGTCAGCATAGGATGAGATGCTTGACAGTCCAAATTGCTTCACAAAAGTTGGCTTGCACCTGATGTTCCAAGTATTTCACATGTTAGCTAAAACTTTTGCAATCACCATTATACATTGCTTAGAATGAGTCCAGCCAATTGCCATTCTTATGCAAAAAAAACTTTACATTCAAAACTGGATCGCATTAAGGTGGATTTTGTTAAATGCCAAAAATAATGTCAACAAACTACGTGATCTTGAGGCTGTCCTGCATTTAGATCTTCTCGATAATTGTAAGTACTGAGACATGGTTTAAATGTAAAGAAATCACGTCCTCCTTAACTGGTTTCTGTGTCTTTCATGTCTTCAGTGTCAATGTTAATTGTGGTGGTATTCCCATGTTTACCAAGAACCACGCTTCCTCTGTGCAGATACTCACATACCACCCAAAATATAAGAAAATATCAGTTTACTAACTGGTACAAGACACATTCATTGTCCTTTGATAATCATGTAAAACTAATGGCCTCAACTACCTCTCAATAAACTGAAACACCTATATTTGCAATTTAGAGTATGTCACAAGTTCTTAAATTCAATAAATAAAACTCTCTGGATCGGATAGTTAAACTCACAAGCAGACATACTATTTTTGATCTGGTACATACAAATATAGCTCTTTCATGCAGTATTCACAAATTATCCCCTTTCCTGATTTAAGCCAAACCATAAACTATTAACTTTCAGATTCAAAATCTCCAAATCCCCTGTAACTAATTTCTCAGTATTTAAATGCTTCACATGTATTATTCTCATCAAATTCTTTGAGGTTTCAAAATTTACTCATGGTAGCATCAGCTCTGATGCTGATACATCAGATAGTTTCAAGGAGGAGTTCTGTGCCCATTTAGGTAAATGTATAAAAGGGATAATACCAACCAGAATAAAGTATTAGTAAACTAACCAGACCATGACTATAGGTTAGCTTCCGAAGCTAAAAGTAATTATAAATTCTTCTTCAGCTATGGTAGGAAACTAAGAAACAACATCTGGCAATGTTCTGAATGTATTCAAAATGTTACTACCTATTCAAGTTCAACAGACACTGCAAATATACTAACAAACACATCCCATTCTAATTTTACACCAGATACGTTTTCCTTAAAGTCCCCATATCCTTGACTCCTTTAAACCCTTGTTATCACAACTGAACATGCACTGAAGGTGCTTTTTAAGGCCAAAAAAATACTTATTCTGTGGGGCATGACACTATTTCTTTATATAACAAGTACTAAGTATGCCCTGGCAGAGTCACTCCAAAAACTCTTTGACCTAATTTTAGCTACAGGTTTTCTCCCTGAAGTCTGGCACACAGCAATTTTGATACCACTAAAAATAGGAGGCTCTACAACTGTCCCTGGGGATTATGGGCTCTTTAACCTGATGAGTGTCATCTGCAAAATCATGGGGCAAATTGTAACTGACCCTATAAAGCATATCAAAAATCTAATTTAAATTTGACCTACAGCACTTTGGCTTTGTCAATGGAAAATCTTTTATAATGAATTTGGTTGACTTCTTCAGGAAGGTAAACAGGTAGTCCACAGCGGTCATGCTGTTCAAAGGTACTTGACACAGTACCTCTTGCTGGCATTGTAAGTAAACATAATACCTTCAAAAGAGGCCATACCACATTTATGTAATTGGCTAGGCCAGTCAATAATGGGGTAAATGTATGGGCCCCCATCCAAACATTTAGGTTCTGTTTGGATGGATGCACACCTTATATTAAGGTTTCCATTGAGACATGAACATAAATTTGCAAGAACTTAAAGAATCAGTTGATGACAGAATGGCCTAAAATGTTGAAGTCCTTGAAGTCTTGTAGGGTCAGATTCAGCTAAATAACTGAACAACAAATTGTCAGTACCTAACTATTTTAACCTTCTTCAATTGGGCAACTTCAGATCTTTCACCACTTTATTGTTGTCAAACAATCCAGACAGATCACTTAAAACTTTCATGTTCTTTGTTATTATTGTTACATTGCCTCACTTCTTATTGACTTGTACTTAGAAGGCATTCTCCTACCTATGAACCAGAGTCTGGTACTCCATCCTCAGCACTATTCAACAGCATCTGTCTTTAGCTTTCTTCACAAATCAACTTAGAGTACTATTGCAACAACAAAGTTCAGTTGTACTGGCCTCATCATCTACATTTCTTCCTATCCTACCCTTCCTACTCTTCTTTTCTCATTCCTGTAGAACTCTGCCCATTAGACTACATTTGCTTTTGTTGTTTTCTGGAAAACACTATTAAAATTTATGATACAAAACTATGTACTAAGACAGACTAGAACTTACATAAAAATAAAAAAAAATCTCTATTCGCAAATGGACAGACATAGAAACTTGCCAACTACTTCAGATAGTAGACTAACAATGCAACAGACCAGTAATTTGGTTTTCAGTTAGTCTTTATATATCAATGGCAAAGCAGCCTTATGCTTTGGAGATTACACGTATGTTTAAGATGATATTAATAAATCTTACATCAACATTTGAGTGCTTTCATTTGTTTCATGGTTACAGGTTAAACTTCTTCAGAAATTTGACTCAGGTTGTGAAAATAGAGAGTTTATTAGAAAAATAGGTGGGTGTGTGAAGCTAGGGACTGGTTGCATCACTTCCTTCCTTTTAGTGCACATCTTATATAAAGTTCCCCTGTGAAGCTAGGGATTGCTCTTGCATCACTTTCTCCATTTTAGTGCATACCTTATATTAAGGTTCTCATTGAGACATCGGGTTGTGTCTGCTTTAAGCTTAATTTGTCACGGCAGTTCCCTTACCTCTAGCAAGGTGTTATAGTCCCCCCAATATACTACCCAGGCTTTCCAATGCTAGGAATTTGAACTGAGGGTTGTTTGTGCAGGTAAAAGTTTGCCTAGCTAGGGCATTAATCTTCTCTCTGTTTCTTATAGCCTTTCTATGTTCCTTTATTCTGTCACTGAGTTTTCTGATGGTTTTGCCTATATATACAGGAGGAACAAATAGCTAAGTAAACCATAGTTGTATGATCTATTTATAGAAATGGTGCTTCTGCTAGATAGCCTGCATTTGCTGCATTCAGGGATGGAGGAGCAGCAGCAGCTACTGCATTTCTTCATGCCGCTGGGTTGGTGGGCATGGTTAATGATAGCACTGTCTCTTTTCTCTAACAAAATTTTCAGGGAGATGGTCTTTTGATAGCAAAAAACAGGGGCATCACCTAACACTCACCTCAGTTCATGGTTGTCTGTAATGAGATTCCAATTTTTCTCTATGATCCCTCTAAGGCTCTTAGTGTCTGTTGAGATAGGGAGGGGGAAACAAGAGGTGAGTTTCTTCACTTGCTTGAGTTTCACAGTGAACCCTATTTTCTGGATGGGGAGAAATTTGCAGTATCTGTGGGAGTGGATTTCTTTTTCCACTGTCTCAAGTAAGTGTTTAGGATAATGTCTTTCTAGAAAAAGCTGTTTTAGTATCTGGCTATCTTTGAGGAAGGACTCATCCTCACTAACTAGTCTAATACGTCTAATGTACTGGCCCCTGATAATATTTGTTTTCATGAAGGGAGGGTACTGGCTGTTATAGTCCAAGCAGTTGTTCCTCAATGACCCTTTCCTATAAATGTTAGAAGTGAAGTTTCTAGAGGGGGTGTCTAGGATCAGGGAAATGTCCAGGAACTGTGCCTCACGCCCCTTGCCAGACATTGTAAAATCCAAGAAAGGAATGCTTTCTTTCATAGTCCTTAAGAAATCTTTGAGTTCAGTTTCTGTGCTTTGCCACAGAAAAAATATATCATTTATATATATCTGATATAGACATACTTTCACAAACCTTTTAGGTGTTTAAGTATATCACTCTCCCAGCTGGAGAACACCAGATTCGCATAAGCTAGGGCAATTTTGGCTCCCATAGCTACTACTTTTTTGCTGATGGAATATGTCTCCATTGAAAGTATCAAATGTATTGTGTAGTGCAGTACTGATCAGCTCACATATGTTGCTGATTTTCTTTCTGCTTAAGGTAGTGTGTTTTCTCAGGAAATTAGCTGTGACCATGATGCCTCTCTTGTGAGAGATGTTAGTGTATAATGCCATTACATCCAGGGTAACCAGTTTCTGATCTCTGTACCATGGTAACCAGTTTCTGATCTCTGACCTGGTGTAGCTGGTTGTGGAATTCTCAAGAATCCATTAGATGGAAATCAGAGTTCTTTACTATTGGATTCATGTATAAGTATATGAACTAAGAAATGTTTTCTGTTTTTGTTCTCTTAGAAGAAACTACATATCTGAAGGGAGGATGGGTCTTACTCTTCTGGGTCTTGAGTAGCCCAAATTGCTTCCCTGAGCTAGGGGTGAGCACCATTAGGAAGTCAGATTACTACTCTGATATTTCCTTGCTGCATGATATTTTCTAACTCCTGCTTTATTTGCCTAATCTATTCAGCCTGTTCCATTATAACAATGCCTGCCCCTTGTTTGCTTTCATAACTCTAATGTTCTTGTCTTTCCTAAGTTCCTCTAATGCTGCTTTTATCTTTGGGGGTCAGATTGTGCCATTTGGTGGGAAGGTTTTTGCTTAAACTTTCCATGAAATACCTTTCACACACCATAGAGAACACATTTAATATACTGCTAAGCACAGGATTGTACATACTTCTCTTTTTCAACAAGCGTAAATCATTTACTGTGTACGTATCATCATAGGAATTGTCAGCACTATCCATTTCATTATTAATTAAGAATTTTAAGTTTAGTTTCCTGATGTACAGTTGTAAGTCTAGCACCATGTCTGTAATGCTAGCCCTTTGGGCTGATATGAAATTAAGTCCTTTTTAGGAGGTCAATCATTCCATCATTGAAATCTTTTTAGTTAATTAAACAGTGAGAAAGTTGGGAGGGGGATTGTTTCCTCGGTCTGCCTTCATGGCTTTCCTCTCCCCTTCCCGGGATTGAGCTGTACCTTGTGGCCTGCTCAGGAGGGTGAGATAAATAATAATTTCCTTAGATATTTATGCAAGGGTCATTAGAGGCATTATTAGTGTTTGCATTAACATTTGAGTTAGTGCTGTGGTTTCCTCCTGGCCTTGGGCTGTGAAACTCTTGGTTTGGAGGGTGATTGCTTCTCTTGATGTTAGTGGTTCCTTGTATCTGTTGTTGGTGGGCCTCCAGAATGTTTTCTGGTGACTGGGAGGGTTCCACTCTGTCTGTAAGAGCTTGGCATTGTTTTGCATTGTTTGTGGGTCCTCAACACTGCTCTTTTTTAGGGTTCTGCTAAATTTGGTCAATATCTGCTATTTTTGTTATTAAATTCTCTTATCTTTGCTTTTGTTCTATTTTTCATCTCATAATACTAGACTAGTTACCCTTGTGGGACAATTAAGCTTAGCCAGTTTCCTTTTTTGGTGTTGGAATTAACCTATCTCATTTAGTTAGAGAGTGGCTTTACCCATTCCATGATCAATAATTATACTTTACCCCTAATGTGAATAACTGGACAGGGATGATGGGCAGTCTGTCCCTGAGCATTTCTATCCTCTGTGTAATAAACCTGTCCGTCCAAACCATTCTGTTGATGTATCAAAAGAGGATTAGATCCCTAAACCAAGTATTTCTGATTTCATTTGAGTTGCTGATGTGCAGTAAATCCATCAGTATTAGGTTGGAGGGTGCCCTGTATGCCAGACCCAGGTATATCCAACATGTTGTTTAGGCCTTGCATCTTTTTATTAAGGTATCTCTGTGAGTGTTCCAGTTGTTGCATGCATCTAGACACATACATGTCGAAGGGAGCATTATACTCAATGACTCTCCTAATGTGGGCTGAGTAATGGGAGACAATGACATCCCCTAGATCTAGACACAATCCCTTTGTTTATAATCTGTGTAATATAGAAGGACTTTCTTACAAAAATAAAGATATGTTGATGGAATGTTAGGTCACTATCCACATAATTTCCTCAATTCTAAACAACCGGGTCATGTGGTAGGGGGATATTGTCAATTTAACAGCTCCCTGGGATATATGACTTCCCAAAGGATACAAAAATGCAATTTTTGGAATTTAGTTTCAGTCCATGACTTTGGCACTAGTTATTTATTTGAGACAAAACTTCCTGCAGGATAGCTGTGTCATTTGGGGATTCAATAATTGCTCCAAGCTCTCAGTCACCTGCAAATGTAGTCAGAGAGAGCCTTTTGGTATTGACTTTTACTTCGGACAAGTTGATACCAAACAGTTTAGATCTCAGCACAGATCCCTGGGGACTCTATTGGTGACTAGTTTTTGGAGGTAACGTCCCCTACTTTGATTTCCTGTGTCTTATATGTGAGCCAATTGGCAATCCAGTGGTTGATGTGGGGATTTATTCCCAGTTTCTTTAGCTTTTCTACTATGCCTGAGTGAGGAATTGTGTCAAAACCTTTTTGCCAGATCAAGATATGCAGTGTGTACCATTTTGCCTTCATCCTTTGCTTTGGTGACTTTTACAAAAAAGTCCACTAGGTTGAGAAAGCATGACCTTCCCTTGATGAATCCAAACTGAGATTACTTCACTGTTTGGAGTTTCTCTGTGTTCTGATTGATTAGTTCCTTGATAATTATTTCCATTGCTTTATATATGAATCAATAAGACCTATGGGTATGTAATTTCCTGGGTCTGTGCAACATTCTCCCTGATGCAGGGGAATGACTGTAGCTGTTCTCCATTTAATTGGTACAGAACCTGTATGGAGAATAAGACTGAACAGTGTTAGGGGTGTGGCTAAATAGTGTTTCATGCAATTCAAGATGCATCCAGGGATATTGTCAGGAAACATTGATGCAGTATTTGTAGCTTTTGTAAACACTCTTAGAACTTGGTTGTGTGTGATAGCTAGAGGCAAGCCAGTTTTGGGTATATCTTGAAAGGCAGATGAAGGAAAGAGAGGGATAAAGTTAGAGCTAAATTTATTGGCTACTAGGTTCAATTTATCTTCAGCTTCAGTGTTGGTAACATAATGCTTATTCACATGCTTAACCTGAAGTATCCCTCTAACTTAAGTAACCAGTCCATTCACCCCCCCCCCCAACGGGGAGAAAAGTTTGCTTCTCCTAGAGTGAAATGTATGCAAGAAGAGTAGTACCAGGGGTATTCTCTTGATGAGCTTACCTGTTCTATTTGCACAATGCTACTGCATTCCAGTAGATGACATGCAGTGTGCATATACATGAAGGACATGCCTATCACTTCAGCACAAGGCATACCTTTAAACACCTGATACCTTGAAAACAAGAAGGTGCAGTAACTCTTGACCTATCGAAAGGATTTTAATGCCGAGTTCACTCTCCTGTCCTGCAGCATGAAATCATAATCCTGGAGATATGTGAGCAGGTTCCATGTTATTACTTTCCTCTCTCAATCTCACTCTCTCTCTCACTTTTGGCTAGCTTGTCCTGATCTGGGATGACAGATAAACCTGGATTAAAAACTGTTTATCTTACTGGTGTTTGCATTTTATGAAGTATGCATTTACTTATTCTTATCATAAACAAGCTCAAGACTGAACATTAAAAGACAAAGATTATGTGTGACTAAAAATAAAACAGAAGTGGTTCTTTATAGGAAGAGTGTGTTATGAGGATATTAGAAATGAAGGCTTAATCCTAAGGTGTGACTTTTCATGGGCATGGGCTTTTTCTTCTCTGTTGCTTGCTGACCATTGGCTCTCCTGTTTTACTAGCTCAACCTTTTATTCATCTTAGGTAAGATTCAGCTATTGGATTTGGCATATAGGCTTAACCTCTACCCTGGGTGGAGTATATTCATTCCATAACACTACTTGATGCATTTTGCCTTCCCAGTTTGAGTGCAGATTCCCATGTATCAGTGATGAAGGCTATTGTGTAGTGACTGGTGAGCTGCATGAATGATCTTCTACATGCAGCACTCACAGTACAACTGGCATATCCACATCATATTTTAATACTGTTGTTTCTGTGTCTAGTTTCTTTAACATTTGAAAACTTTTCTCTTTCATAGTTTTATTCATGGGATATATTTTGCACAAGCAATAGTCTTGGAGACAAAGTTAGGTCAGGCATATAAAGCACAAGCTTTATTTGATTGCTTTCTAGTTTTGCCATTTTCACATTTTTCTGACTTTTTCTGTATTAAACTTCTATTACTCTGACATTAGAATATGTTTAATGCATTTCTGACTTGTCATTCTTATTCAGATTTGCTTTTAAATTCTAGTATGCTAAACCTGCTTTGAAGCTCTACCAGTCTATTATCTACTTTTTGTGTAACTGTACAGTAAAAGACTATCTGCTGACCATCTGCTGTTTTCAACACCTTCCAAGCATTTAGTTATCTAGCTCTTTGGAAAACCTTCTGTGTAGATGATATACTAAAAGGATATCTCTGGAATCTGTACCTTCCTAATGAGGTATGACATCTTCCTCACCACGGACTGTGCCTAGTACACCATGTATTAGAGGCACCTTGGGGCCTCTCATGAAATGTCCATATGACCTCAGCTGACTTCTTTCAACACAGATAAGCAGTACCAGTACTCTTAGTTCCTCTGGAATTGTCAGTTCCTTAACCTGTCATGGAAAGTCAGCCCATTGATCTTCTTACCCTAAATTAACTAGAATGCAGACTATACTGCAGTTTGAAAATGAAAATTATGACAGTGAGCAACAATAGAAACTCTTTGTTTTATAGTACTGCTGCTAAACTAAGATTTTATAGTCTGATTCTCTGAGTCTTATGAAGAATCCTCCTCTTTAAATTAATGAGATCTTTTGTTTACTTAACAGCACTTGGATGTTCATCTCAGATTCCACCACTCTGCTGTATAGGTGATAATAATTCATGCAAACCCCAAGGGGCAAAGTGTTACTGTGACTCAACATGCAAAAATTTTTCAGACTGTTGCCAAGACTACAACTCAACATGTGCAAATTGTAAGTAATTTTAATCTCAGATTCTCATTCTATTTTCTTCAAAACCATATTTGTAAACATATAGTGGTTATCATTTATTCTGTTTAATAGGTTGTTATACAAATTTACAGTCTGGCTTTGATTACCAGAAATGTTGGTACCTTGCTTAGACTACAATGTTCCATCACATTAAGTTCTCCAATTTTCTGTTTCGCATGAATTAATATTTTTACCATGCTAATACTGTAATAAATATTTAGCAGTTAAATATTAACCACTTTATTTTGATTTCCTCTAGTCTTGCAAAGAAAGTATGATTTATATTCAGTGAAAATCTGCCTAATAAGAAATGGTAAAAAATAAATAAATAAAAAATAAAAGTGGAAATGGAATTATCACTTTTTAGTACACTAGAAGGGAATTTAGGTTTAGACTGGGGAGTAGATCATTGGAAAGAGTGCTGAGGTAGGGATTAAAATGAACAGCTCTTAGGGTCAGAGGAAGTGACATGTTCTTTTACTGGTGTCCAACAACTTTCAACATATATTTTACTTACAGTAATGTATTATGAATTCAACTAAACAGTTCAACACATATGCTGATGGCATCTAACATTATTCTTACATTACATTCCCTTATAAACATAGAAAATTGCTGGACTTACAGAATTTGTGTTAGCATGCATTTCAATAGGATATGAAATCCGAAATTCAAATCTTTAGTGATTTCCCAAAAACATGTTTTATAAGGGATAGATCAAAAATATTTGGCAAAAATCTGAACATTCTCCAAAATCAGAAACAGATAAGAGGTGCGACAGGTGCCTTTCCATAACTGCTCTAAAGTGTATTCTAATTTGGGGAAACACTAAGTCATCCTGAATAATTACTCTAAAAATGAATACTGCTAAATATTGATGATGAGAAATTTAGGAGCACAGATAAAGCAGACACAAAAAGTGATTCAATGTACAAATCCTGATCCAGATACCATTGTCATCAGTACTGTGAATAGATCAGGTTAGTAATATCTACATTCTGGTCAGAATTCATAAGACTTTGCTACATTTTGGCAAGCAAATTTCCAGAATGATAGTTACACAAAGGGTGGGTATAATTCTTGAAACCCAGTTACATGATTCAGCCAGCCAGAGTAGCATGTCTGCCCATGTTATATGCCAATGACCATATAATGAAGCACTTCCTCGGTTGTGCAGTGGTAGCGCTGTTGCCTCACAGCAAGAGGTTCTCCCATTCGATTCTCGGCTGGAGTGCAGGGGGTGCCTTTGTGTGTGGAGTCTGCATGTCCTCCCCACAGTTGGGTGGACATTCGAAAGACATGCGTAAATGGGCATGTCTTTGTTGAAGGTTGAATGTCGAGCTGGCACCTCGGCATTCGTGAAAATCTGCTACCAATAATTAGCGGACCGGAGTTCTGCTGTGGCGATCCCTAACCGGGAAAAAAAGCCGAAAGACAACCATATAATGAAGCAGCACATATGCTAATGAACTAAAACATATGAAGAAGAGATTTAGAAACATTTAAACATCATGCAGTGAAGCTGTGTCTATCTTAGGTTTAGCAATGTAAGGTAAATCAATAGTGTTACAGATTACTGCAGCTTTTTAAAATTGTATCAGCAAGATGCTCTCACAGCTGTAACTACAGTGACCCCATTAATATGCCCTAAGCAAAACCCCAACTCCCCAAAATGCTAGCACATGACTGCAATAGGCATCAGCTTAATGAGCACATAATCATTAGCCACAAACTTTGTAGTGATTATATTGTAATCATCTATGGTTAAAGTATACAACTTTGCACTGTTTTATGGCAGATATGCTGATACAACCTAAAAATGTTATATATGTCACAGAGTAATCCAAAAGGGTATGTAACATTTCACCCCCTGCATAACACAGAAATTGTGGACTAGTACGTAGTGGGTGGAGTCATTGCAGAGGAGCCTGTTGTGAACTGTCATTCACATAAGAAGGCTTGTGGGATGGATGGAATACATACTTCTCAACTGTAAATATTTTCGCAGAATGTCCATATTCTTGCCTCATGTTTTTAGTCTGTTTCTCAGAAAATTGTGTTTTTCTGTCAAATCACTGGCAAATCATTGCAGACTGAAGTCAGAAAATGACACACATTTGAGTTTCAGACTTCATATCCTTCAGAAAATTCATGCTAATACATAACCTGTTATTTTATCCACTTTCTAAGTTTGTAAGGGCAATATTTAAAGTTTCCCTATTTTTAAGCCTTTGCCCCCCCCTCACTATTTTTGCCTTTGTCCAGATTTCTTGCTGTAACAGGTTGAGAGGTATGATGCAATACCAACTCATGTAGCCATGTATGTATATGTGGCTTTGAGAATACCAGCTACAACGACCTTCTAGCGGCTAATGGAGGACACAGTGGGTTTACTCCAGGTATCTCTTATGAGTTCTTGACCAATTTCACATTGTTATGCTAGTGGAGGAGCATAAGTAGTTCCCATGAAAGTCAGAGTAGAGAAACAACATCATGCAGGCATTCTGTGAGTGAGTGCGCATGTGCGAGTGGGTGAGTGAGTGAGTGAGTGAGTGAGTGAGTGAGTGAGTGAGTGAGTGAGTGTGAGTGAGTGAGTGAGTGTGTGAGTGAGTGAGTGAGTGAGTGAGTGAGTGAGTGAGTGAGTGAGTGAGTGAGTGTGTGTGTGTGTGTGTGTGTGTGTGTGTGTGTGTGTGTGTGTGTGTGTGTGTGTGTGTGTGTGTGTGTTTCTTAGTCTGATGAATGTGGTGAGTCAGCAAGACTAGTCTGGCAGGGAATGGTGCTTCTGGTGTAGAATAGACCCAGTGTTCAGGGATTTGAGAATGCATGTCATTCTAAGTCTTTTGGATTAAGCACTTGGGCTTCAGACCAGTTGCTTTACATTAGGAAGGTTTGTGGCATGCACTGCGGTGGCAGGACAGGTAGCTTTCATCCTTCTAAGTTGGGAACTGCTGATTGAGAGCCCAGTGTCTGTTATTCTTAAAGTGTATTAGTTCTGGTTTAGGCACTTGGGCTTCAGGCCAGTTATTTTACATTAAGGTTTGTGGTCTGTACTCTTGTAGGAGAAGAGGCTGGACTCTGCCCTTCTGAGCTGGGAATTTCTGGTTAAAGGTTTATAGTGCCTGAATATTTGAAGTGTATCTTACTGAAATTGGTACACCTTGTTTGCTGTAGCATAGACTAGATCCAGGCCTGCTGAATCTAGCTTTGTTTATATGCTTGTTGTTTGTTTGCTTGTTATTTCCTGGAATGCTAATTCCACCTAATATGGCTTCTCAGCGCTTCTGTGGATCACTAGTGATATCTGCATTGCTTACTGTACTTATTTCCTTGTTTCACTTGAAAGAAAGTTACTGTTTGTCGTTTTTGCATTTAAGTTACCTGTAACACATTGCACTTAAGTTACCTGGCACTTGTGCGCTAAAGCAATTATATAAGTCAGCACTAAAAATTAAAAGCACTACACCCTCACTCCCCACTGGCCCTTGTTTTCAATTATTAAGGAATTCCCAATATTATTCTAGCATGTCCAAAGGTCAGTTGTCAATCTCCTCTCTGGTCCAACTGGTGAATCTGGGAATCTTGAGGCAATGTTACAACTGCCTCATGTACACAGACAACCCTCTCCTCCTCCCAACAAATTCCAACACATGTGAGAGATGCAACCATATAGCCAAACTGGAGGCTAAGCTCTCTCAACTCAGTACTGGCATAACCAGTCAGGAGGAGAAGGAAACCACACTCACTACAATTCCAGTCTCACATAGACCTACCATGACAGCTCTAAATAAAGATCTGCCTAAGCAGCAGAGACCTCCAAAGCAGACACCCAAGCAACCACTACCCCAAAACAAAACACGTGCAACACATATCTCACAAAGCCAGTGTGCTGAACAGTCACAGCCCTTAAGACTAAACAACACACCTGATACACTTGTAATAGGTGATTCTATCATCAGGCACACTGACCTCCCGCTCACCAGGCTGAACAAGGAGAGGGTCACGGTGAGCAGCCTGTCGGGAGCTAGTATCCGTCACATAACAGAAGCACTCAGGTCACTCCAAGGCAAGTACAAATATGACTCAGTCATTGTCCATGCTGGTGTGAATTACCTGAGATGTACCTCCCTGGACTACATGAAAAGAGACATAAAGGAGCTCTCTGAGCATGTAGCCCAGGCCAGTATGACCCTGACCTTGAGTAGCATCTTACCCTCACCAAGAATAATGCCACAATATGAAGACAAGATGATCAGTTTCAACAATTGGCTTAAGTACTGGTGTCATTCAAAGGGGATCTAATGCCTGTCAGCTTGGGATGATATGCTCGACAAGCCACGATGCTTCACTAGGGACGGCTTGCACCTGTCACCCCTGGGCTTTCGGATATTGGCAAAGGCTCTTGCTACCCCCATAGTGTCTTTTTTAGGCAAGGCTCAGAAGACAAACCCACCTCCATAGGTATCACAAGGGATAAGAAACTAAGAGTAATGCTACTCAATGCCAGAAGTCTAAACCTCAAGATGCACGCACTTGAAACTATCCTTAGCATGGAGAACATCGATATCTGTGCAGTAACAGAAACCTGGTTCAGGGCTCCCGAGAGCACCCCAGCACTACCAGGTTATACCTCATACCATGTTTTTCGGCCCCAAAACATGGACCGAACCACAAAAGGAAGGGAAGTATCGATATTCATCAAAGATACCCACACCTCCAGGTTGGTGGCAAAGCACGAAGCATCAGAGACTATCCATGTGCAACTAACAGTGGGTAAAACTGCCTTCCAGTTTATAGCCTGCTACAGACCACCCTCCCAAACCCAGGAACCCCACTTGGCCTTTCTCAGAACACTGGAAAATATGAAGGTCTCTCCAAACACCATTATATTGGGCGACTTCAACTACCCAAACATAGACTGGGAGCATTACTCTAGATCCAACACCCTAGCCCAAAGGTTCCTAGAATTTATAAACTCAAATGCTATGGAACAACTTGTTACCACTCCCACAAGAGGGGAAAACATACTGGTCCTGATCATCACCAACATGGGGACTCTATGCTCCAGACCAGAAGTGTATCCTCACTGGTAAGATCAGACCATAAACTAATCTCACTGGATATTCACATCCTGACCCCACCCCCTGCCCAGAAAACCACAGTGAAAAACTTCTCTAAAGCAAATTTCACACTCCTCAAAACTGAGGTGGAATCCTTCAAAGCCCCCGGGCCTGTGGAAAATACGGCCCAGACCGCAGAATCCTTTATAAATGCATTCTATGTACACCTTCAGGAATGCATGGATCATGCGATCCCAAATAAAACCAAGATCCAATCCTCCAAAGGCAGACGTCCTGTCTGGTGGACCCCAGCCATAAACAAGCTATACAATAGAAGGAGGAAGCTACTAAATGATAGAGCAAAATCCCAAAAAGGGAAGGCATCACTGATCTGTATTAGCAAAAAACTATGGGCACTCATAAAATTGTCTAAGGCCAGCTTCGAGAGAAAAATTGCACAGGACACTAAGGATAATCACAAGGCTTTCTTTAGTTATGTTAGGAACCTGGGTGGTAATTCCCAGATATGCTCAGAATTAGTCCAAAATGACAAAAAATACACTGAACCCACAGACATTGCCAACATCCAAGCTGACAGCTTCAGCGCAAACTTCTCCCTCCCCACCAAAGGGCAAATATCTATCCCAGCAGAGTGCTGCCCCTGACATCTCAGATGCTCAGGTAAGAGCCGCCTCTCCAAAGCAAAAACACAGCATCAATGGGACCAGATGGTGTCCCAGGCTGCATCCTACATGAACTCCAAGAAGAGCTAAACCCAAACATAAAACTACTGTTCAGTCTCAGCCTTACTACAGGATATGTGCCCAAAGAGTGGCGTACAGCAACAGTGGTCCCTCTCCATAAAGGTGGTGCCTCAACAGATCCTGGAAGCTATCGCCCCATAAGCCTGACTAGCTTGGTCTACAAAGCTATGGAAAGGATCATCATGGACCTCAGAAATAAAGATATTGGGGACTTACAGACACTGGATCCTACCCAGTTCGGCTTTGTTCAGGGCAGATCCTGCCTCTTAAACCTGGTTGATTTCTTTGAAACAGTCACCAAGGCCATTGACGAGGGGAAGGTGGTCCACACAGCCTATCTGGACCTCGCAAAAGCCTTCGATACAATACCCCACTCGGGCATTATAGATAAGCTCACCAGCTTAAATATAAATCCCTATGTCACTAGATGGATTGCAAACTGGCTCAAGGACAGAACCCACATGGTTAGAATTGCTGGAGCCATGTCAGACTCCAAACCAGTTACAAGTGGTGTCCCACAAGGCTCAGTCTTGGGACCTCTCTTGTTCGGTATATATTTCTCAGAGGTACAGGCCAACATGGAAGGACTGTGGCTGACCAAGTTCGCAGATGACTGCAAACTGGGCACCATAATCGACTCTCCAGCCGGCAGAAGCATCCTCCAAAAGGGCCTCATAGAAACAGACAACTGGTGCCAGAGCCATGGCCTCAAGCTAAATGCCAAAAAGTGTATAGTCATCCCCTTTGGCAAAATCAAAGTGCCCACAAATTACCACATAGGTGGTAATCCATTAAGTACAGAAGAAGTAATTAGGGACCTGGGGACCCAAGTTGATAGCAATCTCTAATTTGATAACCACATGGCCAAAGTGGTTAGAAAAACATTTTATATAGCCCACCTAATCATGAAGGGATTCACATCTAGATCAGGGGAGGTCATCGTGCCTCTTTACTCATCCCTCATCAGGCCCATAATTGAGTACAATGCCCCTTTTGGGATGTACCTTACCAGACACCTGCAGCAAATGGAAAGACCCCAAAAGTACCTCACCAAGAGGATCAAAGAGCTCAAACAGATGCCATATGCTGCCCGGTTAAAGAAACTCCAGCTCTACTCAGTGGCATACCGCCTGTTCAGAGGCGATCTGTGCCTGACGTATAAAGCCATGTCCAGCCCGGAATTAATGGACATGCTGCACCTCAGAAAATCCAAATCCCATCGAGCTATGCGCTCAAGAGACTTGAACCTCAGCACTGAAATAAATAGGACATGCTGGAGGGACAGATTCATAACCCAGAGGCTCCCTTCACTCTGGAATAAAATCCCAGTCCAGGTTAGGCAGAGTCCCTCATTGACTCTCTTCAAGAGGAATCTTGATGAGTGGATGGGAGATCGTAGGTTTACCCCGGGTATCACTTCTGTGTCACTGTTAGACAGAGGCACAGTATACTAACCTCAAAAAAGGGCATAGCAAAATAAATTTTAAATGGGTGTCGAAAGCCAAACACATTCTGGCTAGGCTTATAAATGCCCTAGGGCAGATAGCCTAGTATGAACCTATGAACCTATGTAGACAGTCGCATGGCCTTTGACCAGAGTATATCTACAGTACTGAGTTCATCATTCTTTGCTGTACAACTGATAACCAAGGATATGGGATCAAGGTCCAAGGAGGTCATTGTACTCATCCCTCATCAAACCAATGATTGAGTACAATACCCCTGTTAGGTATGTGCCTAACCACTCATGTGCAACAACTGGAGTGTTCACAGAGGTTCCTCACAAAGGGAATATATGGTATATACAACATATCCTACTCAGATTGCCTCGAAGCCCTATATTCATACTTGATCCCTACAGACTGCTGAGAGACAATCTATGCTTGGCCTACAAAGCTTCCTCTGACCCACTGGGATGGACCTGTTGCATATCTGCAAAAGAAATAGCATCAGAATTACCTTGGCTAGGGACCTAAACCTTGTCTACCACATAAATAGGACATGCTGCAGGGACAGGTATGTGTCTCACAGATTACCCCTTCTGTGCAACAGTCTTTCCATCTATGGGAAGCAGAGTTCTTCCTTAATCTAAGTCGGACTTAACTTGAACCAGTGGATGGGAAATCAGAAATTTACTCCTGTTTGGCAACTATGTCTAAAGTAAACAGAAGAAGCCTATGAATGCTTGCCCACGCGTGCCTAAACTTACATAAATAACCCTAGGATATCAAAATTTGTCAGATATATTTGGCAAGCATGGCTAGGCTTAAAAAGCTTCCTTGAGGTTGAAACTATCACCTATGAAGTTTTAATGAATCCATAGGACCAAGGAATACATTTTTCAGAGTAGAGTATTGTGAAATAAATTAAATATGTACAGTTGCCCAAATTGCTGATTGTTAGCGAATGTGTTACTAGTTTTCTGTGTGATAGGTTCATAGGTTGGTACTAAGTTCTCAGCCCTAGGGCCTATACAAGCCTAACCATAACAATTTCCTGGCTATTTCTTCCCACAGTATTTACTTCCCTGGACCCCTGTCTAGCAGGGCAACTGACGTGATCCCCGGGGTGAATTTCCTATCTTGTATCCAATCATCAAGTTTCCTTTTGAATAGGGCCGAAGAGGTGCTCTCTTTGACATGTACAGGCAGTCTATTCCAGAGTCTGGGGAGTGTCTGGGTCAGGAACCTATCCTTTCAGCATGTTTTGTTCATTGTGATGACAAGGTTTAGATCTCTGGAGCATGTGTCTCTGAGAGATTGGGATTTCTTTAAGTGTAGAATGTCCAACAGCTCTGGGTTTGACATGACCTTGTATGTTAAGCAGAGATCACCTCTGTGTAGATGATATGCGATAGAGTATAGGTGGAGTTTTTTTAGATGGTCAGCATAGGGCATTTGCTTTAGGCCTGTGATTTAATTAAGAACCTTGTTTCTTCAATTCACTCCAAGCCACAGAAATATAAATACCAGCAGGGGACAAATAGGCTTGAAAAGCTAAAATAAAGAAGAACTACCTATGGTAAGCCTATGAAAGAAGCCCCAATGAGGTGTTAAAAAATAGGTACCAAAATGCCGGGGACCATTTTAGGAAAATCCTTTATTCTTCATATAGCAAGTACTTGAAAAGAACTCTGCAGTTCACAGATCTGGTAACAAGAATGCCATCTTTAAACACTTAAAACAAATCAGAAGGAAACAACAATTGGGCCTTAAATATTATTGGCAGATATAACTCTGTTATTGAGATCACATTTTTGGTTAAATTGCTTTTGGACAAATATACTTCAACTAAGACTATCACTGATGGTCTTGGGCCAAATGAAGACTTCACAGATAGTGTGCTATCCTGTGAAATAACAGCTAACTTTCTAGATAAGCATGCACAGGTCATTATACTCTCAACTTCAGCTGGATCTGATGGCCTAAATGCTTTTTTCTGCTAAATATTATTGAAAGTATTTCTACTTTTTTATCTTTTCTTTTCTAAGAATCCTTAAAGGTTGATCCTGTTCCAGATGTATGGAGGAATGCTATTATTGTTCCTGCCCACAAGGAGGGAGATTTTTCTTCACTCGATAATTGTAGGCCTATAAGCTTACATTGTATACTTGAATGTTTTAATGGGGTTTAAAAGGAACTATTCCTATTTAAATTATCACCAAGTATAGTTCTGTATCGATATGGTTTCACTGAGAACCATTCATATCTATCTAATTTACAAAACTTCTGTCAGTGTGTTTGGGTAACTCTGGATACTGAACGTGTTGCTGATGTCATAAGTTTGGACTTGGCAAAATCATTTGATTCAGTTTCTGATAGTTAGATGTTGATGTTATTGTTTAAATACCAAGTTAAAAGGAACATTAGAAGGTGGATAATGAACTGGCTCAGAAGAAAGGGCTGTGTCAAAACTGTTGAATTTTTTTCAGAACTAATGTCCCACAGAAGTCTGTCCAATGTGTTGTTTTTCTTTACAGTTTTTATATCTGATTCCCCATAATCTATTGGGATTGGGGTTAGTAAGTTTGCAGATCACAGGAATGCTGTCTTAGTGTTCACTAATGTAGCTGACCAAATCAGTATGCAAAATGTTCTGGGTAGGTTAAATGCCTAGATCAAGACTTGTTGTATGGGGTTTAACACAAAGAAATCTAAACTGGTTCACTTTGGTAGTCAAAACAAAGGTTACCCATATTCTCTTAATGATACTGCCTTGGACAGTGATGACTATATGTCCAAGGGTCAGCTCCCAGTGTTCTCTCCTGTCTGTCTGATGAATCTGGGCATCTTCAGGCAATGTAGTAATTGCCTCATGTACACAGACAACCCTCTCCTCCTACCACCCAACACTACAACCTGTGAGAGATGCACGTATCTAGCCAAAATGGAGATAAAGCTCTCTACAATCAAGACTGAACTTGACAGTCAAGAGGAGAAGGTAAACAATTGCACCACACCACACTCATCACATAATTTCACTAAATCTACACCACCAAAATCCACACATAGTAATACAAAAACATTCACAGAGGCTCTCAATAATAATCTGTCTAAGCAACAGAGACCTCCAAAGCAGAAATGCAAGCAACCTTCATCCCTCAACACAACCCAAATGACACATAGCCCATAGACTCAGTGTGCCACTCAACCACAGCCAATAGGGCAAAACAACGTACCTAACACACTAGTCATAGGTGACTCTATAGTCAGGCACACTGATGTCCCACTCACCAGGCTAAACAAGGAAAAGGTTGCTGTCAGCTGCCTGTCAGGTGCCAGGAACTGCCACATAACCCATGCACTCAGGTCACTCCACAACAAGTACAAATATGACTCTGTCATTGTCCATGTCGGTGTGAATGACCTGAGATGTACCTCCCTGAACTATATGAAAAGAGACATGGAAGAGCTCTCCGATCTTGTAGCCCAGGCAGGTATGACCCTAGTCCTGAGTAGCATTCTGCCATCATCCAAAATGATACCGCAGTACAAGGACAAAATGATTGACCTCAACAATTGGCTAAGCTTCTAGTGTCATTCTAAGGGGATCCAGTATCTGTCTGCTTGGGATGACATGCTCGACTGACCAAGATGCTTTGCCAGAGATGGCCTGCACCTGTCGCCCCTGGGATTCTGGATACTGGCTAAGGCTCTTGCTGCCTCATAGTGCCTTTTTAGGCAAGGTTCAAATGACAACTTCACCACCGTAACAGGACCAGACAAGCAAAAACTGAGGGTAATGCTAGTCAATGCTAGAAGTCTAAATCTCAAAATGCACTTACTTGAGGCACTCCTTAAAATGGAGAACATCGATATCTGTGTAGTAACTGAGACCTGGTTCAAGGCTCCAGAGAGCACCCCTGCACTACCAGGCTATAACTCATAACACACTTTTTGGCCATGTAACCTGGTTCAAAACACCAACAGCGGAGGTGTGTCCATATTAATTAAGGATATCCACACCTCCAGGCTAGTTGCTCAGCATAATGAATCTAAGGTTATCAAAGTGCAACTAACTGTGGGCAAAACTGCAATCCAAATTGTAGCTTGCTACAGATCCCTCACAATACCCCAGGATTCTCACTCCACTTTTCTTGACTAACTGGAAAGTATTAGGGTTCAACCAAACACCCTAATAATGGGTGACTTCAACTACCCCACCATTAACTGGGAAAACTACTCGTGTACCAACTGCGTAGCTCAACGCTTTCTGGAATTCATAAACTCCAATGCCCTGGATCAACTTATCCACACCCCCACCAGGGGCAACAATATCCTAGACCTAGTCATTACCAACTTGAGTGACCAGTGTTCCACACCTGAAGTTAACTCCTCGTTGGTCCGATCCGACCATAAGCTAATCACCCTTGATATCTACATCCCGCCCTCACCCCCATTAAGGAAAACACAGTAAAAAATTTCTCCAAAGCCAACTTCATGCTTCTTAAGACAGAAGTGGTGAACTTCATGAGACCCATGCAGATGGACAATACAGTTACAACTGCTGAATC